>NC_069502.1:528815443-528905443 GCF_027579735.1 Bombina bombina | reverse complement strand
GATCGTACTGGAACTATATAACAGTATAAAAAGGGCATTTATCCAAGCAGTGCGTGTGGGGAGACTACACTGGATACTTGTTTTTATGGTTATCTTGTGAGTGCCTGAATAGAACATCAACTCATTACACCGCCCCAATGAATGATTTACCTGATTAGCAAGGGAGGGCCAGATGAAACTATATTGAGGGCTGCATATGGCCTATGTGAATACTTGCAAGTGTAATTACAGGGGTTTTACCAGCAGACCTAGAGATACCTAAAGCCTGTGTGTTTTAGCCTCAGTGTAGTGTAATAGTTCTTTCTGGGGATTGTCGGGAGTTGTACAATGTCTAACACAGAACCTCCCTTGCACCACACTGCTTAGCTCACTTCAGTTAGCCAGTTGTAGCATCAGGGGCTGTGTGAAACAGTGAGTAAAGTGCAGGGGTGTTCCAGCTTGCTTGTTTGATGCCTTACCTAAGCATACATTACTGTTATGTGACTTTTTTATGGTATATACGTGTAATTGATAAAGGAGACTCCTAAGGTTTTTCTGTTTATTTATGCTTTAAACAGAAACAAATTCTACAATATAAGTTGTTTTGCTTCTTGTGCACTACATCACCTTCACTTTTTGTTACAGAGAGGGCCAAAGAGGTTATTTGGGGTGTTATGAGTGGTAATTTTTGTGCACCTTCAATACTGAAAATCACCAGGTGCCACCAATATCAACAAGTGTAAATAAACCTAAAATAACTACATATGGACCCAAAAGCTGATCTATACAGAAAGGAAAAAGATTTCTGTTATACAATCCAGCCATGCTGTAAATATCATATAAACCTACTAATCTGGTACCACAAATAAACTGCATTAAAGGAGAATGAGCTATGCCAGATTATAAAACTGACAGTAAAGTCAAAATTTAAAGAATTAGATAGAGCATTAAATTTTACCCAACTTTCATTTACTTCTGTTACTAATTTTGCTTAGTTCTCTTGGTGTCCTTTGTTAATGAGTTAAAATTGGTTAACTCAGGAGCATGCACGTGTCTTTAGCCACCTGGCAGCAGTGTTTGCAAAAAGGTTTACAACAATGTTATACTTTATTGCAAATCCAGCTGCCGTAGAGTGCTAAAGGCACATGCACGCTCCTAAGCTCCTATCAGCCAGCCTACCGTTACTCAACAACAAATGATTTTAAGAGAACAAAGCAAATTGAAAAGTTGTTTTACAGTTGCACACTCTATCTGAATCATGAAGTCTAATTTTTTTTTTTGCTGTCCATTTGATTTCTAAAGAAGAATACAACAATCCAGGCCAGATTTTTAACAACCTAATTGATTTGTTATTTTCATCAAGAAATGCATAAGAAACAAAACTAGTTTGTGCTAATTTTAACAATAATTAGAACTAGTTTTCTATTATTTTAGATGTCCAGTTTAAAGTAAATTCTTATGTAGAAGTATATGGCCTTCTCTCTTTTTCTCAGAATGATATTTTGTATATGTCAGCAAAACTACTACTGTACTAAACTGGCTCCGATACTTATTCATTTAAAGAGTATCCTTCCAAATATGCCCTTTAAAGGGACATTAAACCCATTTGTTTTCTTTAATTATTCAGATAGAGGATACAATTTTAAACAACATTCCAATTTACTTCTATTAGCTAATTAGCTTCATTCTTTAGATATCCTTTGTTGAAGAAATAGAGTGAGCCAATCACACGAGGCATCTATGGGCAGCTACCAATCAGCAGCTACTAAGCCTATCTAGATATGCTTTTCAGCAAAGGATACCACGAGAATGAAGCAAATTAGATAACAAGTAAATTGGAAAGTTGTTTAAAATTGTATGTTCTATCTGATTCATGAAATAAATATTTTGGTTTTTATGTCCCTTTAACCCCTTAACGACCGAGGACGTGCAGGGTACGTCCTCTAAAAAAATACCCTTAACGACCAAGGACGTACCCTGCACGTCCTCGATCTGGAAAGCAGCTGGAAGCGATCCTGCTTGCTTCCAGCTGCTTTCCGGTTATTGAAGTGATGCCTCGATATCGAGGCATCCTGCAATAACCTTTAGTAGCCATCCGATGCAGAGAGGGCCACTCTGTGGCCCTCTCTGCACCGGACATCTATGGCTTCCATCGTTGGTGGGTGGGAGCGTGTGTGGGAGGCGGGTGGCGGCCATCGATGGCCCAGGTGATGTGGAGGGGGGCGGGATCGTGGGCGGGTATGCCCGGGGGTGCACACGGACGCGTGCACGTGCACGGGGAGGCGGGCGCGTGCACGGGGAGGGAGCGAGTGGGAACCGCTACTCTACAGAAAATAATATAAGGAAAATGTTAAGAAAAGTAAAAAATAAGGGTCATCAGCGGGTGTTGGGTGCTCTGTGGAGGGAGGGAAGCTAAACTACAGAAAAAAAACGGGAGGAAAAAAAAATAAAACCATTTTTTTTCAAACTGGGTACTGGCAGACAGCTGCCAGTACCCAAGATGGCCCCCAATAAGGCAGAGGGGGAGGGTTAGAGAGCTGTTTGGGGGGGATCAGGGAGGTTGGGGGCTATGGAGGGATTCACAAAGCAGCATATGTAAATATGCCACAGTACTTAAGATGGCGGGGACAATTGTGGGGTGGGGGAGGGAAGGAAGCTGTTTGGGAGGGATCTGGGGGTGTGATGTGTCAGGTGGGAGGCTGATCTCTACTCTAAAGCTAAAATTAACCCTGCAAGCTCCATACAAGCTACCTAATTAACCCCTTCACTGCTAGCTATAATACATGTGTGATGCGCAGCAGCATTTATCTGCCTTCTAATTACCAAAAAGCAACGCCAAAGTCATATATGTCTGCTATTTCTGAACAAAGGGGATCCCAGAGAAGCATTTACAACCATTTGTGCCATAATTGCACAAGCTGTTTGTAAATAATTTCAGTGAGAAACCTAAAATTGTGAAAAAATGTAAGTTTTTTTTTTAATTTGATCGCATTTGGCGGTGAAATGGTGGCATGAAATATACCAAAATGGGCCTAGAGCAATATTTTGGGATGTCTTCTAAAAAAAAATATATACATGTCAATGGATATTCAGGGATTCCTGAACGATATCAGTGTTCCAATGTAACTAGCGCTAATTCTGAAAAATAAGTGGTTTGGAAATAGCAAAGTGCTACTTGTATTTATGACCCAATAACTTGCACAAAAAGCAAAGAACATGTAAACATTGGGTATTTCTAAACTCAGGACAAAATTTAGAAACTATTTAGCATGGGTGTTTTTTGGTGGTTGCAGATATGTAACAGATTTTGGGGGCCAAAGTTAGAAAAAGTGTGTTTTTTTCCATTTTTCCTCATATTTTATAATTTTTTTTATAGTAAATTATAAGATATGATGAAAATAATGGTATCTTTAGAAAGTCCATTTAATTGCGAGAAAAACGGTATATAATATGTGTGGGTACAGTAAATGAGTAAGTGGAAAATTACAGCTAAACACAAACACCGCAAAAATGTAAAAATAGCCTTGGTCCCAAACGGACAGAAAATGGAAAAGTGCTGTGGTCATTAAGGGGTTAATAAAACATATACTATACAGGTTGAGTGTGAACATAGTGTCATCAGAGCTACTGTTTTTTTAATTCCCAGGACACTGGTGATTTCAAGCACTTCATGGAGAGCATTCCAGTCTATCTAAAGAGTCATTTCTTTACAGGGGTTTACATGGTGGGATAAGCAATTGTCAAATTTAAGTTAATCCAGTTCATTAGAAAACAGATTTTAGTGGTTTTCAAATCACAGTGCCTTAGCTAGAGATTCAATTAAAACCAATCACTGAGGGTACTCCAGTCTACTAGAAAACCCTTTTCTCCACAGTTTCCATATGATTTTTCTTAAAAGTAATTTTTAAGACCTTTGATTTGATGCAAATCTATTTTGATTATTTTCTCAGTACACATTTTAGAAATACCAGAACAAAAGAATGCTTGTGTTGTACAGCCTCAACATATTCCTAATCTTGTGCACAGAGCATACGTACCAGTCTATTTTTTCTAATGCATTGTCTACAATAAAGACTCACATGCCCTTTTACAATATACAGTCATTTACTAATTTAATTAAAAAGGTTAAATAGCAGATAAGAACACAGCAAAACTATTAAAATGGTCACAAATAAAATCTGATTACCTAAACTTTCATTCATGAATGCAGTTAATGTTTGAATGAACAAAATGACAGGAAAGAGTTAAAGGGACAGTAAACTGTAAAATTGCTTTCCCTTGATGTATTTCCAATGACTTGTTATACCAGCTGCAGAGTATAGAATGTATAAGAGATTGCATTACCAGGTTTATCTGTGTATATGAAATAGCTGGTTTTGTTTTTAAACCACAGCGTATTTAAACGGGTTGATCTTGCAGGTAGAAATCAGATCTCTTACGTTATCACTTTGTGTACACACACATGCTTCCTTATCTTATATCTGTCTGTAAACTAGACACACACAAACTAGACACATGTGCACAGCGGAAAAATTTGTCTCTGTTCGTTTCAAACTTTTTCGAATTTTGTTTCGGATTGATTTGAAGTCGGATATATTTGAATGTATTATTTTCTGATT
This sequence comes from Bombina bombina, assembly GCF_027579735.1. Classification (NCBI taxonomy): domain Eukaryota; kingdom Metazoa; phylum Chordata; class Amphibia; order Anura; family Bombinatoridae; genus Bombina; species Bombina bombina. Next base: position 528,900,845 of record NC_069502.1, on the reverse strand, counting down.
CATTCGCATTCGAATAAATACGGATGTATTTGTTTCGGATTTGATTCGTAAGTTTGAAAGCTCGGTATGTGTTATGTGGATTCAGATGGTTCCAAGTTACACAAATGGAATTATTTCACTGTTCTATCTCACTAAATCTCACTAAATTTAATGTTTATACTGAATTGTGATTAGTCCATGGCCATTCAAATGTAACAAATGAATCCAATCCAATTCGAAACTCCGAATTTGGCAAATTCTAATTAACTCCTATTATCAATTTTTCTTCGTTCTCTTGCTATCTTTATTTGAAAGAGAAGGCATCTAAGCTAAGGAATACAACAAGGGGGTTTGGTTAAGCACACCTAACAAAACATTTTTATATTAGCACACATATTGTGGGAGTGCTGCCAAAATGACCAAAGTAAATACAAGACAAACAACGACAACCTGCTCAGGTGTGTTCCAGACAATGTTGTTTGTCTTGTATCTAAGCTAAAGAGCCAGAGTGCCAGACAATTTTTCGTACAGAACCCTGGACAACTCTTGTTTATTGGTGCTGTCCAATCAGCAAGCACAACCCAGGTTGTGAACCAAAAATGTGTCGGCTTTTAAACTTACATTCTTGCTTTTCAAATAAATCAAAAGAATGAAGAAAAATTGATACTAGGTGTAAATTAGAAAGTTGCTTAAAATTGCATGTTCTATCTGAATCATGAAAGAAAAAAAATTTGGGTTTAGTGTCCCTTTATGTTTTGAATCTTTCAGTATGGGGGGATACTACAGGCTAAATCAGCTATTTCAAATGCCCAAATAAGGGTAAACAAGCTACTTGTAAACAATTCAATACACTCCAGCAGGTAATATAAATAATTGGGAACACATTAAAGGGGAGAACATGTTTGAGTAAACTGGCCCATTAATAAATGTTATTAAAGGGATAGTAAATTCACAATTAAGCTTTCATTATTCAGAAAGGGCATGTAATTTTAAACAACGTTCTAATTTACTTTTTTCATCCAATTTTCTTTGTTCTTTTGGTACTCTTAGTTGAAAGCTAAACCTAGGTAGCCTCATATGCTAATTTCTAAGCCCTTGAAGACCGCCTTTTATCTGAATGCATTTGATAGTTTTTCACAGCTAGGGTGCATTAGTTCATGTGTTTCATATAAATAACATTGTGCTAATGAATGTGGAGTTATTTAAGAATCAGCACTGAATCAGCACAGTCAAAAGATATGAGATAAGGAGGTAGTCTGCAGAAGCTTAGATACAAGGTAATTACAGAGGTAAAAAGTATATTTCTATAACAGTGTTGGTTATGCAAAACTGGGGAATGGTAAATAAAGGGAATATCTATCTTTTTAAACAATAACATTTTTGGCGTTTACTATCCCTTTAACTGATACCTTCATAGACACTGCAATAATCAGAAATAATTTATCTATAATAATTCATCGAATATTTTTTTTTAAGTTCTATTTTATATTGGTTGCTTATTTCATTGCTGGTCTGAGAAAAGCCTGCAAAAATGTCTATACTGAACCCAACTTTTTTATTTCATGATTCAGATAGAGCACTGTTTTTTTTAAACCTCTCCTCAGGCCTCCCTAACAGGCTACATTTTGAGGATATCTGAACTAGAGCACAGGTGAAATAATCAGCTGATTAGTAAACCTGCGGCTAGATTACGAGTTTTGTATTATAGTGAAAAAGCAGTGTTATCAGGTTATAACACTGCTTTTTCACTACCGCTGGTATCACGAGTCTTGCGGATTTAGGGGCACCACACACTTTTTTGGCCTTACCGCAAATCAACTTATGCAAATTGCGTAAAGTCTTTTTTCAATGGGACTTCCATAGCGCCGGTATTACAAGCTTTTCCTGGGAGGCCAAAAAGTGAGCAGTACAGCCTATCCCGCAAGATTCGTAACGCATTCTAAAGTCAGTAGTTATGAGTTTTACACTACAAAGCTGTAGCATAAAACTCATAACTAAAGTGCTAAAAAGTACACTAACACCCATAAACTACATATTAACCCCTAAACCGAGGCCCTCCCGCATCGCAAACACTAAAAGAAAATTATTAACCCATAATCTGCCGCTCCGGACATCGCCGCCACTAGAATAAACATATTAACCCCTAAACCGCCGCACTCCCACCTTGCAAACACTAGTTAAATATTATTAACCCCTAATCTGCCACCCCTAACATCGCCGACACCTACCTACATTTATTAACCCCTAATCTGCTGCCCCCAACGTCACCGCCACTATACTAAATTTATTAACCCCTAAACCTAAGTCTAACCCTAACACCCCCTAACTTAAATATAATTAAAATAAATCTAAAAAAACCTACTATCATTACCTTAATAATTCCTTTTTAAAACTAAATACTTACCTATACAATAAACCCTAAGCTAGCTACAATATAACTAATATTTACATTGTATCTAGCTTAGGGTTTATTTTTATTTTACAGGCAAGTTTGTATTTATTTTAACTAGGTAGACTAGTTAGTAAATAGTTATTAAGTATTTACTAACTATCTAGCTAAAACAAATACAAATTTACCCATAAAATAAAACCTAACCTAAGTTACACTAACACCACAATGAAATAAATTACCTAAATTAAATACAATGAACTAAATATAATACAAATACCTAAATTACAAAAAAAAACCCACTAAATTACACAAAATAAAAAACAAATTTCAAGATATTTAAACTAATTACACCTAATCTAATAGCCCTATCAAAATAAAAAAGCTCCCCCAAAAATAAAAAAAACCCTAGCCTAAACTAAACTACCAATAGCCCTTAAAAGGGCCTTTTGCAGGGCATTGCCCCAAAGAACTCAGCTCTTTTACCTGTAAATAAAAATACAAACAACCCCCCAACAGTAAAACCCACCACCCACACAACCAACCCCCCAAATAAAACCCTAACTAAAAAAACCTAAGCTCCCCATTGCCCTGAAAAGGGAATTTGGATGGGCATTGCCCTTAAAAGGGCATTTAGCTCTATTGCAGCCCAAAGCCCTAACCTAAAACTAAAACCCACCCAATAAACCCTTAAAAAAACATAACACTAACCCCTGAAGATCCAATTACAGTTTTGAAGATCCGACATCCATCCTCAACAAAGCCGGGAGAAGTCCTAATCGAAGCGGCAAGAAGTCCTCAACGAAGCCGGGAGAAGTCTTCATCCAAGCCGGGAGAAGTGGTCCTCCAGATGGGCAGAAATCTTCATCCAGACGGTATCTTCTATTTTCATCCATCCGGCGCGGAGCGGGTCCATCTTCAAGACATCCGGCGCGGAGAATCCTCTTCTGCCGACGACCACCTGACAAATTAAGGTTCCTTTAAGTGACGTCATCCAAGATGGCGTCCCTTAGATTCCGATTGGCTGATAGAATTCTATCAGCCAATCGGAATTAAGGTTGAAAAAATCCTATTGGCTGATGCAATCAGCCAATAGGATTGAGCTTCAATCCTATTGGCTGATCCAATTAGCGAATAGGATTGAGCTCGCATTCTATTGGCTGATCGGAACAGCCAATAGAATGCGAGCTCAATCCTATTGGCTGATTGGATTTTTACAACCTTAAAGGACCATTAAAGGGACATTAAACCCAATTTTTTTCTTTCATGATTCAGATAGAGAATACCATTTTAAACAACTTTCTAATTTACTTCTATTATCTAATTTGCTTCATTCTCTTGATATTCTTTCCTGAAAAGCATATCTAGATAGGCTCAGTAGCTTCTGATTGGTGGCTGCACATATATGCCTCCTGTGATTGGCTCGCCCGTGTGCATTGCTATTTCTTTAACAAAGGATATCTAAAGAATGAAGCAAATTAGATAATAGAAGTTAATTGGAATGTTGTTTAAAATTGTATTATCTGTCTGAATTATGAAAGAAAAATTTTGGGTTTAATGTCCCTTAAATTCCGATTGGGTGATAGAATTCTATCAGCCAATCGGAATCTAAGGGACACCATCTTGGATGACGTCACTTAAAGGAACCTTCATTCGTCGGGTAGTCGTCGGCAGAAGAGGATGCTCCGCGTCAGATGTCTTGAAGATGGACCCGCTCTGCGCCGGATGGATGTAGATAGAAGATGCCGTCTGGATGAAGACTTCTCCCCGTCTGGAGGACCACTTCTCCTGGCTTTGATGAAGACTATTCCCGGCTTTGTTAAGGATGGATGTCGGATCTTCAAAACTGTAAGTGGATCTTTTTAAGGGTTATTGGGTGGGTTTTAGTTTTAGGTTAGGGCTTTGGGCTGCAATAGAGCTAAATGCCCTTTTAAGGGCAATGCCCATCCAAATGCCCTTTTCAGGGCAATGGGGAGCTTAGGTTTTTTATTTAGGGTTTGATTTGGGGGTTGGTTGTGTGGGTGGTGGGTTTTACTGTTGGGGCGGCAGATTAGGGGTTAATAATATTTAACTAATATTTGTGATGCAGGAGTGCGGCGGTTTAGGGGTTAATATGTTTATTATGGTGGTGGCGATGTCCGGAGCGGCAGATTAAGGGTTAATTAGAATAATGTAGGTGTCTGCGATGTCGGGCGGCAGATTAGGGGTTAATAAGTTTAAGATTAGGGGTGTTTAGACTCTGGGTTCATGTTAGGGTGTTAGGTGAAAACATAAAATGTGTTTCCCCATAGGAATCAAAGTGGCTGCGTTACTGAGCTTTACGCTGCTTTATTGCAGGTGTTAGACTTTTTCTCAGCCGGCTCTCCCCATTGATGTCTATGGGGAAATCGTGCACGAGCACGTAAAAACATCTCACCGCTGACTTAAGCAGCGCTGGTATTGGAGTGCGGCATGGAGCACCATTTTGCTCTAGGCTCACTTCTTGCCTGTTAATGCCAGGTTTCTGAAAACCTGTGATACCAGCGCTGTAGGTGAGCGGTGAGAATAACGTGCAAGTTAGCAACGCACCCCTCTTACCGCAAAACTCGTAATCTGGCCACTGGTTATTTTACCTGCTGTCATCCAAGGTAATCCTGAAAACCTGGACTGTTGGGGAGGCCCAAGGATAGGTTTGAAAACCTGTGAGATAGAGCATGCAATTTTAAGCAACTTTGTAATTTACTCCTATTATCATTTCTCTTGGTATCTTTATTTGAAAAAGCAGGAATGTAATTTCATGAGCTGGCCCATCTTTGGTTTAGCACCTGGGAAGTGTTTGCTGATTGGTGGCTAAATGTAGCCAGCAATCAGTAAGTGCTAGCCAGGGTACTGAACCAAAAATGGTCCGGCTGCTAAGCTTACATTCCTGTTTTTTCAAATAAAGATACCAAGAGATAGAAAAAAAATTGATAATAAGAGTAAATTAGAAAGTTGCTAAAAATTGCATGCTCTATCTGAATCATGAAAAAATTGAGTTCAATATCCCTTTAAATATAAGTTTTCACAATGAGGATATAGGAAATTCTGATTTTTCACAATTTCACTGATGCTGCTCAGACACGCTAACATTCAAACAGAAGACGATCAGATTGATTTATTGAAAACAATTATTTGTAAAAATGCCAAAAAAACATTGTTTTTGTTAACAGACTGGAATACACCTTCATGTTTGTTCAAACTAAGACAAATTATTTATAAGTTTTAAATGTAGGTTTGTTGATACTGTACCTCGGGACTTTTCCGATTTTGGAGAATCTGCTTATCAGTTTCTTTGGTAGCAAAGTACCGTGTACAGCCACGATTCAAATACTGTGAAAAAAATATTTTAAAAAATCATTAGCATAAGAAATAAAACAATTATAGCAGCCACAATATTCCTTTTATTTATTTATTTATTTTATTATATTATTGTTATTACCATTACTGTCTCTATTCAACAAGAGGCATTTAAAACTGTATAAATATTCAAGCGTATTAAAAAAAAAAAAAAGAATCAGAACTTTCACTGCAATCTTCTCCTTTGTTCTTATGAAAGCACAAGAAATTTAGCTGCCTCTGGCACTTTCCATTGTCCTCCAAGCTGGTGAATTACTCAGCTATTATCTCAGAATTGGCTGTAGGCGAGCTCGCAGCCAATCTAAAATCAGTAGCTGGAGGAAGTGTACAAAATGATGGAGGCAGTTCCTTCAGTGCAATCAGAAGGAGAAGGGAGATTTCACAGGAAGTATTTTTAAAACTTCAAAAATGTATGCTGTTTTAAATTTAGCAGATTAAACTGAACAGCCTTTTTATGTCCCTTTAATATTATAATCATGCTCCTATTTAGAATTTGATTTAATTGCAATGTATGATGTACTTAAAGGGATTCTAAACCCCACATTTTTTCTTTCATTTTAGGTTCAGCACCCTGGATAGCGATTGCTTATTGGTGGCTACATTTAGCCACCAAAAAACAAGCGTAACCCAGGGTCTGAACAAAAAATGGGCCAGCTACTAAGCTTTACATCCCTGCTTTTTAAATAAAGGTAGCAAGAGCACAAATAAAAATTGATAATAGGAGTAAACTAGAAAGTTGCTTAAAATTGCATGTTATATCTGAAACATTTAAAAAATTGGGTTTAGTGTCCCTTTAACTTTAGATATTTATAATGCTACTTAGAGGGTAAAAAGGGTTAAATCAATTGCCTCTAAGAAGCAATTTATGTTTGTAAAGAAAGTATGTTGAAGGTAAGATATCAGATATTATGTTTACAAGCTTTATAGACCCTGCAATCCTCCTGCTGCATATTTAGCAAGTTACTGTACCTAGCATAATAAATTAATCAGCTTTCATAATTAGATCTCCAACTCCAGCAATCAGTTGCACTGCAGCCATCAGGACACGAAATGTGAAGATTTCATAACATGGGTATAAATTGATCCCATATTTTGCCACAAGGTTACATTTTTTTACCATAAGAAATATTTTTTTACCAAAAAGAGACACAAGGGACGTAATATCTAAAGATTAGAAAAATTATTCTAGTGAATGTCAAAGTTTCACACCAACGTGACAGTTTTTGATAGCAGCTGGAAAAGCTGGCTGTATTCAACCTTTTGGATAAGTAAATCCAAGCTCCCGACTTAAGATCGAGGGAGATTTGCAAAAACTGTTCATGACATTAGTGAAATGTGGACTTTGGATTGGAATGGGTTCTTGAATCAAAACCCAAACAAAATATAACCACTCTTGAATCTACTACACTAACTAGTAAGATGATCTATGTTTTTTTTTATTGCAATGGGTTTGTGAAGCCTTTTACATGCAGTTTCTGTTGTCATTAAATACTGCACTTTGAATGGTCACGTATTTACATTAATACCCACAAAAAGTGTGCTTTAAAGACTATTGCTTACAGTTCTCAGAATATTCATGTTATTTATCAACAAAAGGGACCAACAGACACCAAACAGCAGTAGCAGACCTACTCAACAGAGGGCCCTGGTGCTAATTTTATTGGGGTCCCCAAAGGTAACTCAGTAGTAAGAAATAGTAATAATATACATATTGCTTTGTCAAATGATTTTGAGGACAGACAGAAAGACTAGGAGTAAATGTAAAGAGAAAGGGCAGTGGCCCATACAGAGCACTCAAATAACATCTATCAAAGGAGGGAAGTAACCTAGCAGCTTACAATAAAACACAACATTTAATAATACTCATTAAAATAAAAGGAAATGCAGTGTGTGCAATAATACTTAGATTAAAATAAATTAAAATGAATCCCAACAGCCTTAGTGATCAATGAGAAAGCGTGAAATTCACAGGTATTATCTATTCTAGGCGTATTCTTTCCTGAATCCCTCCAGCCCTTTCTTATTATGAGAAATAGTTAATCGTATTGTATGGCTATTTGGCCGTTTGTGACCACCCTGGTATTGCCGGTGTTCTGTTAAGGGACCGAACTTTTCAAAAGAGCGAACCCCGTCGCTTCCTGTAACGTTACATCAGCTGTTGTACACATTTTGCCCCTAATGCGCATGCGTGCCAGCGTCATCACATACCTGGCCACATACATCACTGAGAACTATGTTTTTGTGAGGTTTCTATTGATCCTTGCGATCCCTACCCATTTCAATTTCCAGACAGAAAGACTAACCTAACCTGCATTAGGATTGTACATATTCTGCACACGTCTTATGTATGGACTGGTTGCTATGGGCCCCCCAGCACTTGGGCCCAGGTTCCACTGCGCCTGTTGCACCAATGGTAGTTCCACCCCTCCCATACAGGGGCAAAATCCTATTTCTTAGTATCACACTTTCCATTACTAAAATGAATATAGAAACTAAAGCCTTGTTACTCAAGCTTACACAAAGGTCTGCAGACAATTACTAACATGTCAATCATTATGCATCATGACACACTACCTTTACTAACTACCTATAGAACATTTAGAAAATGATGAATTGCAACAGATTTGACTGACGTTTTGTTAATCTTCATGATGGATAAGAGCAAATCCTAAAGCTTTACATGTGGATTTTGTATTTCTATTTGCTTTAATCTGAGTAGAGATTACTAGTTCAGCTCTACTGCTCACCTTCTGGTCCTTCAAAACTAGATGGCAATGTTACCCTCAACCTTGATTTCTTTTATTATTGTTATTAATATTATCTTGGTTATATGCCAACAGATGCTGCAGTGGTACGGGGGGGTGGGGCAATAAAAAAAGGCAAAGCATGGAAAGCAGGCCTGACAGAAGAATTACAGTGCCCTGCAGCCTGCTCCATAGAGAGCTTCCAATCTAAGTGGCAGCAGATACAGCCTGCCTGGAACAGGAGTACTTACAGCAGTCTTGTCAATATAGGAGACAAATATCTCTGCAATGTCCTGCTTTTCTACTTTAAAGGTACATTAAACACAGAGATAAAATGATAAATTGTATATATATATAAAAAACTCTGCCATATGTTTTTATTATTTATTTAGTATTTTTATGGAAGTGCAGAACACTGTTACATTTCACAAAGCCATTGGCTGCATGCTGTAGTAACCTATTTATAACTCTCCCTAATTGGCCACAGCAGAGAAGGTAACTTAAGTTACAACATGGCAGCTCCCATTGTTTTATAGACACTAAAACTTTAGACTCATTTTGTCAATATTTAAACAGCTAATGAAACTTTAAAAAATACATCTACATGTTATTCTCAGAATAATCTTTTCTTTGGATACATTATTTTATCTAGCATTTATTTAGTGTTTAATGTCCCTTTAATACACTAAATATCATGAATAAAGGAAGAATATCTATGCTAGCAAAAAGTTCCACCTCTACCCTGCATTAGTCACCCCGAGTAAAAAGCAATCTCCGATTTCTGTTATTGGGCTGAATCCATCAGATCTATCAACTGATGACCTTACAGTTACTATTATCTAGATGACTTACATGTTGAGATGTCATTCTTCTGGTAATATTTCCTTTTAACTGATATCATGTGTTCAGATATCCCTAACTAGGAAGAAAATGAAGTAATATCATAGAAATATTTTTCTGCACATCAAAGGGTAGGTTTTTTAACTGCTTTTGTACTGTTTTCACCATTGATGAAATGCAGGGTCATCCTTTTCACATCCTGCTAAAAATGCTTTAAAGGGACAGTCTAGACCAAAATAAACTTTCATGATTCAGATAGAGCATGTAATTTTAAACAATTTTCCAATTTACTTTTATCACCAATTTTGCTTTGTTCTCTTGGTATTTTTAGTTGAAAGCTTAACCTAGGAGGTTCATATGCTAATTTCTTAGACCTTGAAGGCCACCTCTTTTCAGAATGTATTTTAACAGTTTTTCACCACTAGAGAGTGTTTGTTCGTGTGTTTCATATAGATAACACTGTGCTCGTGCACGTGAAGTTATCTGGGAGCAGGCACTGATTGGCTAAACTGCAAGTCTGTCAAAAGAACTGAAATAAAGGGGCAGTTTGCAGAGGCTTAGATACAAGATAATCACAGAGGTTAAAAGTATATTAATATAACTGTGTTGGTTATGCAAAACTGGGGAATGGGTAATAAAGAGATTATCTGTCTTTTAAAACAATAGAAATTCTGGTGTAGACTGTCCCTTTAAATATAGTAACGGCTCACAGTTCAAGAGTAATTAGAACACTTTTAAAAACCAGAAGTCTGATAGGGTGTGTGTTCAAATTTGTTGATAATTGGTTTGCGTGGCTTCCTATGAAGCTAGGTTTTAGATTGTTTTTTTTTTATACCTCTCCAAATATTTTAAATGCTGCTTCTATTTTTTGCTTGGTTCCTAATATATTGATAACTAAAATGTTATTATTTTCCATTTGCTTTTTATTCTAAGATTGTATTTCCTTTAACACATATAAAGACTGAAATAAAAATGTGTGACATTAAATACCGAAGATAGGAGAAAGCCATTTATTTTACTCATCTGAGCTTGGGCCTGATGCATTTTTATATATATATATATATATATATATATATATATATATATATATATATATATATATAAAACTAATACCCTAAAGTCCTAGGATTTGTCTAGATTACATTAAATCTTCTGTCCATAAGAACATATACTAAAAGTTGTTTCCAGTACAAGGAAAGACTTTATACATTATATTGCACTTTTCAACCAAATGTTCCCGAAATGCGCCACACCATATGTAGGAGTACCCAGGCTTGTCTAATAATAGCACAGGAAAGACTTACATGAGTTTATCATACACATGTATCTATTTTTTCTTCTTTCCTGATAAAAACACCCTTTAGAGTTCAATATAAAGGAAATACATGCTTCTTTCTTATATAAAAAAATAACCACATTGTTCTACTTTAATTGTTGCTGAGACTTCTCAATTTTTAAGGTACCTTAAAATCTTGCACATTATGCACGTAGGTACTACGTCACACTGTACTTTGTCAAGCACAGAGGCCAGATCACCGATCATTACAGATCATCCAGTAGTGTCAAGTGGGAGTGGTGGGGGGGGAGGTGGGTTGACTGCCCACCGGAGGAGGGGGAAGGGAGAGGCAGGGTTCCCTTAATTACGGCAAAAATATCAGGCAGGGGAGAGATGGGACCATATACTACAGAAAAATCACTTGGGGGAGGGTGATCCCTACACTACAGAACAAATATACAAAATGAATATGATATATAATAAAATTATAAATTTGATGCTGGCAGACAGGCTGCCAGTAAAACAACATGGCGGTGGACAGTGGGAGGGGGAGATCAGGGAGGTGGGAGATTGAGGAGGGATCCCTATATAGCACAGTAATTTAAAAAATAATATTTAAAAATAAATAAATAAAACCCCTAAACTGCATATTTGCAGAATGCCTACCAGTACCTAAGATGGTGGTGACGAGTGGGGTGGGGAAGAGAGCTGTTTGGGAGGGATCAAGTTGGGATCACAGGGTGTGAGGTGTCAGATGGGAGGGTAATCCCTACAGTGCAGCAAAAATTAACCTAACAAGCTAACTGATTAAGCCCCTCACTGCCAGGAATTTTGTGTGCGATGCGCAGTTGCAAATTAGTGGACTTCTAATTGCCAAAAACCAATGGCAAAGCCATGCATCTCTGCTGTTTCAGAACAAAGGGGATCCCACAGCGTTTACAACCATTTGTCTTATGACTGCAGTAGTTATGTGTAAATACTTTCAGTAAGAAACTCAGAGTTTTCTAAAAAGTTAATGATTTTTTTTTTATATGATCTTATGATAGCGGCATCAGATATACTAAAATGGGCCTAGATCAATATCTTGGGTTGTCTACTTTAAAAATATATATAGTTTTCATGGTTATATGAAGAAGAAAAAAATCATAAATCATCTTCTAATGTTCTCTGCCCTGCATCCTCCATCAGCAAATATCTGAATATCACTAACACAACATTACATTACACATACAATAGTCAGTGTGTAGAAGTGGAGGGTCAGATAAATGTTTTATAATGACAAAGTACAGACCCCCATGCATTAGACCTGACAAGCCTGTACTAAAATATTGAAACCAAAATAAAGAGTCTCTTAATACCATATATATAGGGACTGAATAGTTATGGCATTGCCACACATTATTGTGGTACAATATAACCTAAAGTATTTGACTGCCATCCACAGATTTGTACATTGTGACAAATGAATGACTCTCAAGGACAGAAATATCACATTGTGACATAGTTATTGAGTAAGAAGTTGGATATATTAGCATCACTAAAAATATCATGCTAGGTCTGCACAGTCCAAAGGAACATTGAGATTAAGTCAAATAGTAATGAATACATTTTATCATTGTAAACAAAATATGCTGATTGTTATAAATATGTCCTTTAACAGTCAGAATCAGACACATTCTTCAATTTCCCAACAATCTGCACTTCCAGATTGATTAGGGCAATTGTATTCCTTTAACTGGACTGCTAATGGCAGCTAATTAGCTTAGTGTTTAACTAGTTGCTAAGTAGCTGAGGAGCAAGGCTAATCTCTTGTAGAATCCTCAAAGTAAGTCAAATTGAAATCATTACAATTCAACAAGCAACATTGAAGCAAAGTGTATTTATATATTTCCCAGAAATACTCAGCGAAAAACAACAAATTATCAGCAGTGGTAATCCTTGCAAACTCTCATTTTGGGCACACAGAGGAAATAGATTAGTATATATCACCAGAGACATCTACAGGACTAGAAAGTTAAACATCTTATTCATAAGTCTGGCTACAATTTATCTTTTAAAGTAATTGCAGTTTCAATAGCACTGACATTTTTGTTTGCAGACTGCAGCCCGTTGAGAGATGCCATCAAATAGGTTCCATTTCAATTTTAATCATTTCAGGGTTTTCTTTTTTTTCTTGCCTTATACAACTCAGGAAGACTAATGCTTTCAGGCTGCTAGAACTACACAACAGGTTTTCTGGGGCTAGATTATCCAATCTGAGTGCTCTCTTCAGCACATTAATCAGCACATTTACCCCGCCGCTGCCGGCAGGAGGGGCCTGTGAGGGTCAATTACTGAAGCATTCTCACTTGCCAGCGTTGCTTGTATATCTGTTCTCCCTGATTATTATAATCGACATAAACAAGACAAATGTGATGGAACATTACAGCTTCCACCTGTTCACATACTTCACACAGAGTCTTAAGTGAATATATTGAAGAGGGACTTAAAGGGAATACAGAAATACGGTATAAGGAAAATGTTTCAGTGTAAAAAATAATAATAATAATAATAAAATCAAGGTAATCAGGCAAGATTTAAAAATGATATACATCAATTAAACACTGCATTGCAAATGGGCTGAATATATAAAAAAGTCTGAAAGAATTTAAACTGTCATTTTGTTAAACGAATGTGCCTTTCTTTGCAAAGCCTCTTGACTCCTCTGTTGAAACTAATTTGGGACATAAACAATTGAGCTACTACAGTAATCAAACAATCACTGTGTAGAATTTAACAGGGTTTAGATTGTAAAGTCTACAGTTAAGGGGGGCAAAATAAACAATACAAGTATATTACAAAGTTGTTTTTACTACTCATAATCAAACATTTTACATTACAGTCTAAAAGTATTACATGTCCATTTAAGATAAAAATGTCAAATTACTTAAAGGAACATGAAAGTGTAGACTGTAATGTATATCTAAAACAGCAAAAAGAAAATGCCATTGTATAGATTGCTTTTTATGATTACTGAGGAAATGTCAGTGTAAAATCATTTTGAAAAAACATCGGACGTAAAAGGAAGCAAAAACAGCAGAGAGCACATATGGCGCACCAAAAACATACATGAAAAGTCCATACTACAGTTGTCTACAAAACGATGAATAGAGTGGTAAATCAGTAAGGTACCATGCAAATAGCTTTTATGAGAAGGTTCTACTAAACTCTTCATTATGCCAGATGACAGGGAGTACATCCGACATAACACACTAACATTTCCTAGTTTATTTTATTTTTTTAATAAGAATAGAATTACCATAATGGCAACAAACAAAAAAACACATATAAATGAGACATTGAAACCTCCTATAACCAACATGGAGCCACTCTTGGACCTCAAAACCATAAAGTAATACCAACAAGAGAAGAGATAGTAGAGAAAGAAAGAAAGAAAGAAAGAAAGAAAGAAAGAAAGAAAGAAAGAAAGAAAGAAAGAAAGAAAGAAAGAAAGAAAGAAAGAAAAAGGACCTCTTTTGGATCCTATTAAAGGGACAGTCAACACCAGAATTTTTGTTGTTTAAAAAGAAAGATAATCCCTTTATTTCCCATTCCCCAGTTTTGCATAACCAACACAGTTATAATAATAAATGTTTTACTTCTGTAATTATCTTGTATCTAAGCTTTTGCTGACTGCCCCCTTATTTCAGTTCTTTTGACAGACATGCAGTTTAGCCAAACAGTGCTCAGTCCTAGGTCACTTTACGTGCATGAGCTCAATGTTATCTATATGAAACATGTGAACTAATGCCCTCTAGTGGTCAAAATGTATTCAGATTAGAGGCAGTCTTCAAGGTCTAAGAAATTAGCATATGAACCTCCTAGGTTTAGCTTTCAACTAAGAATACCAAGAGAACAAAGCAAAATTGGTGATAAAAGTAAATTGGGAAGTTGTTTAAAAATGCATGCCATATTTAAATCATGAAAGGTTTTTTTGGACTTGACTGTCCCTTTAAGAGAACAAAATAAAAGGGACATCTTCTTGCTGTCTCTAACTACTCACACACAGAAATATGGTAAGCTATAGTCCCAATAATGTAGAGAGGAATACAAAATACAGGTATGAATACAACAATCATCAATTCTAGTTAAGCATTGCCTAAGTATTTCATGGATCAGGGGCAAGAAATAGTTTATCAGAATTACCTTTCTCTGAGGCAAATTTAAATAATTTGCATATATTAGTGTAAAAAAAACCTATTAAAGGAAATTGACAGGACATAAACACATATCTATATAAAAATATAGGAGCAAGAAAACATATAAAACTAAGACCATAGAAAGAAAAAAAAAGTAATGTCTATTACAACCTTTATCTGAGTATGCACTACTGTACATCCTAAGGGTGTTGTATAGCATTTAAGAATACCCCTATGGTATAAGAATGTATTATTCCTTAACACCTTGTCCAGCCTTATTTAGCATAAGTATCACAAATATAATCTATAATGCAAGGAAGCAAGAACTGTAGCAAAATAGGAATAAAAAAAATGAAATGAGTACCTCTGGCACAGTAGACAAGAATGCAGCCTCTAAATATTCTGTAAATTACACAAAGCCCAACAATAACCTATATAACCAGATCTGGTAGTTTGTAAATACCAATAGCATTAGAAGGTATAACCAGAAAACAGGAATCAGTTAAAAACTCAGAAATGATGTTCTCATATATATAGAAACCTGCATCCAGTCCAGTTTTTTAGAAAACATTACCAGTGCACATATTAGTCAATTGCTTCTCAATTACGCCACTATAAGGGGCTAGATTTTAAGGCTTCAGAGTCAAAACAGAAAAAGACAAGGTCTCACTTGAGGTTGATACAATCAGGCAAAGTTATCCCCCTCCGGTTTTAAGGGAAAACAGCCCTATAGCTGTCCGTACAAGGCAGACATAACTATAAAGAGTTATTTTATTGGCAGTTCATGTTTAAAAATGTGAATTTCAATTTGAAATCTTGTTACCGACCCCAGTTCTAAGTGTTTTGCTGTGCTATTGGATGTTGGTGAAGGGGTATAGGGAAATTGTATATGACAAGAGGGATGGGAAGGGAAAGGGTTAAGTGTATGTGTGATATGTGTTAAATCTAATATGCAAAACTAATTAAAGGGATAGTAAATTCCAAATTAAACTTTCATGATTCAGATAGGGCATGTCATTTTAAGCAACTTAATTAATTTACTTTTATAATCAAATTTGCTTTGTCCTCTTGTTATTCTTAGTTGAAAGCTAAACCTAGGTAGGCTCATGTTCCAATTTCTAAGCCCTTGAAGGACGCCTCTCATCTGAATGCATTTAAGAGCTTTTCACAGCTAGAGGGCATTAGTTCATGTGCTTCATATAAATAACATTGAGCACTAATTGCCTAAAATGCAAGTCTGTCAAAAGATCTGAGATAAGGGGGCAGTCTGCAGAATCTTAGATACAAGTTAATCACAGTGGTAAAAAGTATATTTCTATAACAGTGTTGGTTATGGAAAACTGGGGAATGTGTTATAAAGGGATTAGCTATCGTTTTAAACAATAACATTTTTTGTGTTTACTATACCTTTAACACAGAAAATGTATAGCAAAGGAAACTCCATTACCTGAGTGGAAGTAGTGAACTTCAGCATCTTTACGTATCTGCATTATCCAGCAAGACTAATTTTTGTATGTAACTTAATATAATTCCTTTACATAAGAGAAATTAACTCGCTAAAAGGGCTGACATGAATTACTGTAGTGAGCTACATACTAGTGCTCACATGATAAATATTAACCACTGACTTTTAAAAGCAGTGCAAAAGTGTATGTGGTATGGATTATGTTACACCGGGGGCATACACCCAAAGCAATGACTGGGGTACACACAGACATACTCAAAGGGTAATACTTGAGACACACACACACAGGGAAATGTTGGGAACACGCACAATGGAATGCTCGAGGCACACACACAATGGAATGCTTGAGGCACACACACACAGGGAAATGCTGGGCACACAAACACACACACACACACACAATGGAATGCTTGAGGCATACACCCAAGGCAGTGCTGGACACACACAATGGAATGCCTGAGATTCACACACAAAGGGCAACACTAGACAGAAACACATGCACAAGGAAATGTCTGAGACACAGAGAGCAACACTAAACAATGGAAAGACACAACCAGGGCAATGTTTGAAACACACAGCAGAAACACACACAAGGCAATACTTGGGACTCAAGCAGAGGCTATACATTAGAGGCACACACACAGAGGCCAAAGACAGGAAATACCTGGGAGACACAGGGTAATACCTGGTGGAGACACACAGAACAATGCCTGAGACACACACAGGACAATGATTGGGGAACACACACAGGGCAATACTTGGGACTCAAGCAGAGGCTATACATTAGAGGCACACACACAGAGGCCAAAGACAGGAAATACCTGGGAGACACAGGGTAATACCTGGTGGAGACACATAGAACAATGCCTGAGACACACACAGGACAATGATTGGGGAACACACACAGGACCAGCCTGGGACACAAACAATGAAATCAATGACTTGGAGACATTCACAGGGCAATGCTTGTGACATATTCACAAGGCAAAAGCTGAAACACGCTGAAAAACGCCTGAGGGACACACAGTGCAATGCTTTTGACACACGTGCACACACACAGGGCAATGCTTACGACACACATACACACACACACAGAGGGCAATGCTTATGACTCACACACACACAGGGCAATGCTTATTACACACCTACACACGCACAAGACAATGCTTAAGACACACGCGAACACACACAGGGCAATGCTTATGACTCACACACACACAGGGCAATGCTTATTACACACCTACACACGCACAAGACAATGCTTAAGACACACGCGAACACACACAGGGCAATGCTTATGACACATCTACACACAAACACATGCACAAGACAATGCTTAAGATCACGCGCACACACACACAGGGCAATGCCAAGAACACACGCACAGAGCAATGAGTCAGTAAGACAACACATTGCTTTGGTCAGGCATATAAAAGGCTTGGGAATTTCATTTTACAATGGGATAACATTGGCTCAAAAGAAAGGATAGAAGCAGAGAGCAAAATTATTAGAAGGACTAACATTTTATTATTATGGAATATTAGGTGTGTATGTATGTATATATATATATATATATATATATATATATATATATATATATATATATATAAATACACACACACATATACATACAGGTGGCCCTTGTTTTGCACCGGTTCAATTTGCACTGTTTCCGAATAACGCCCTTTTTTTCAGTCATGTGACTGCTACTGAAAGCACTGAGAAGCAGTGCATTGATTAAAATAAGGGCAGGCCAGTAGGTGGAGCTGTCCACTTGTGTTGCAGCAAATAAATTACAAGTCTAGCAGGCTGAAATGAATCAGTGTAAACAGACCTGAGCTATCAAGCAGCTTTCAAAGGAACAAGATCTAGCAGCCGTGATAAAGGGAAATTTCCTTTCATCTTCCTGCCAGCTGCTTGAAGACTAGGAGGTCAGGGTGACTATAACTCAGTCCAGACTGCAATGTATAGAATAGATGCAGACCTGATATTAGCTAACAGTTTATGCTACTGTCAATGCAGAGACCTGTTTGCAGAAAAATGCAAGTAAAAAACAAAATGTATGCTTACCTGATTAATTTCTTTATTTCCGGATATGGAGAGTCTACAACGTCATTCAATAACTAGTAGGAATATAACTCCTGGCCAGCAAGAGGAGGCAAAGAGCACCACATCAAAGCTGTTAAGTGTCCCTCCCCTACCCATAATCCCCAGTCATTCGACCGAAGGGAAATGGAAAAAGGAATAACACAAAGGTGTAAATGTGCCTGAGGTTTAGTAAAAAAATAACTGTCTTAATAAAGGGTGGGGTCGTGGACTCTCCATATCCGGAAAGAAAGAAATTTATCAGGTAAGCATACATTTTGTTTTCTTTCCTAAGATATGGAGAGTCCATGACGTCATTCAATTACTAGTGGGAACCAATATCCAAGCTAGAGGACACTGACTGAATAGGGAGGGAAAACAAGACAGGCAGACCTAAACAGAAGGCACCACCGCATGAAGAACTTTTCTCCCAAAGGAATCCACAGCCAAAGCAAAAGTATAACATTTGGAAAATTTGGAATAAATATGCAGAGAGGACCAAGTTGCAGTCTTAAAAATCTGCTCCACAGAAGCTTCATTTTTGAAAGCCCAAGAAGAGGAGGCAGCCCTAGTGGAATGAGCTGTAATTCTCTCAGAGGGAAAGAGAAGTAGTGGCAGCCTTCTGACCTTTACGCTTTCCTGAGAAACAAACAAACTAACAGAAGACTGGCAAAAATCCTTAGTCGCCTATAGGTAGAATTTTAGAGAACGCACAACATCCAAGTTGTGCAACAGACATTCCTTATGAGAAGAAAAATTAGGACAGAGAGAAGGAACAACAATTTACTGATTAATATTTCTATCCGAAAACACTTTAGGAAGAAACCCCAATTTAGTATGAAGAACTGCCTTATCAGCATGAAAAATAAGAAGAAACAAAACCTTCCAAGACAACAACTTAATATCTATGGAATGCATTGGCTCAAATGAAGCCTGTTCCAAAACTTAAGAAAAAAAAAGGTTAAGGCTCCAACGAGGAGCAACAGGTTTAAACACAGGCCTGATTCTGTCCAGGGCCCGACAAAAATATTGAACATCTGGCACATTCGCCAGACTCTTGTGTAACAAAATAAATAATGCAGAAATCTGACCTTTCAGAGAACTGACTGACATCCTTTCTCCAGACCATATTGGAGAAAAGACAAAATTCTAGGAATCCCAGGATTCACACCAATAAAGGTATTTACGCCATACCTTATGGTAACTTTTTCGAGTAACCGACTCAGAAAATCCACGCTTAGATAGAACTAAGTGTTCAATCTCCAAGCAGTCAGCTTCAGAGAAACGAGATTTGGATGGAGAAATGGACCCTGAGTTAGAAGGTCCTTCCTCAGAGGCAACCTCCAAGGTGGCAGAGATGACATCTTCACTAGGTCTGCATACCAGATGCTGCGAGGCCATGCCGGAGCTATTAGAATTACCGACACTCTCTCCTGTTTGATACAAGCAATGACTTGTGGAAGAAGCGCAAACGGAGGAAACAGGAATGCTAGACGGAAATCCCAAGAAACCCCCAGAGCATCTATCAGGGCGGCCTGAGGATCTCTTGACCTTGAACCGTACCTTAGAAGCTTGGCGTTCTGACGAGACGCCATCAGATCCAACACCAGCACTCCCCACTTTAGGGTTAATCTGGAGAACACCTCCGGATGGAGGGCCCACTCCCCGGGATACAATGTCTGTCTGCTCAGGAAATCTGCCTCCCAGTTGTCTGGAAACATGTGCCCTGAGACAGATGCTCCTGAGAAAGTCACCATGGAAGAGAGTCTCTTGTTGACTGGTTTAGATCTATCATTTGAGACAGATCCGAATGGTACCCTTGTAGCTGGAACAAGGGAACTCTTTTCCAGGTTCACTTTCCATCCGTGGGAACATAGAAAAGACAACAAGATCTCTGTATGAGAGTTTGCTTGTTGAAAAGATGGCGCCTGAACCAGTATGTTGTCCAGATAGGGCGCCACTGCAATTCCCTGAGACCTGATTATTGCCAAAAGAGCCCCCAGAACCATTGAGAAAATTCTGGGAGCTGTTGCAAGGCCAAACGGAAGAAAGTGTTTGTCTAGAAAGGCAAATCTCAGGAACTTGTGATGATCCCTGTGGATGGGAACATGAAGATACGCATCCTTCAGGTCTATGGTCGTCATGAACTGACCCTCTTGGACCAAAGGAAGAATGGAATGAATGGTTTCTATTTTGAAGGACGGTACTCTGAGAAACTTGTTGAGACACTTTAAGTCTAGAATGAGTCAAAAAGTTCCCACTTTTTTGGGAACCATGAACAGATTTGAATAGAATCCTAGGCCCTGTTCCCTTACTGGAACAATCACTCCTATGGAGGAAAGGTCCTGGACGCAGCTCAAGAATGCCTCTCTTTTTACCTGATGAGCAGATAGTCTTGAAAGGTGGAATCTGCCCCTTTGAGGGCAAGATTTTAATTCTATTTTGTAATGCTGAGAAACTATGTCCACTGCCCAAGGATCTGGGACATCCCATTTCCAGGCTTGACAAAACAGGGAAAGTCTGCCCCCCCACTTGATCCGATCCCAGATCGGGGGTGAACCCTTCATGCTGACAGACTTAGCTGAGGGTTTCTTTGATTGCTTCCCCTTGTTCTAAGACTGATTGGGTTTCCAAGAAGACTTGGACTGCTCCTACTTAGAAGAGGGAGAGGAAGACTTTTGACCTTTGAAGTTACAAAAGAAACGAAAATTACTCT
Source organism: Bombina bombina (assembly GCF_027579735.1). Taxonomy (NCBI): domain Eukaryota; kingdom Metazoa; phylum Chordata; class Amphibia; order Anura; family Bombinatoridae; genus Bombina; species Bombina bombina. The sequence goes on along the minus strand of NC_069502.1, from coordinate 528,879,798 downwards.
GATGTCCTTTAGTCCTGTTTTTCTTGTCTTGCGGTAGAAAATACCCTTTATCACCTGTAATATCAGAAATTATTTCTGCTAGACCAGGTCCAAACAAAGTCTTTCCTTGTAAGGAAGCGCCAGAAACTTGGACTTGGAGGTAACATCAGCTGACCAAGATTTAAGCCACAAAGCCCTGCAGGCCAAGACAGAGAAGCCAGACATTTTGGCTCCCAGTCTAATAATTTGTATGTCAGGATCAGAAATAAAGAAATTGGCTAGTTTGAGAGCCTTAATCCTGTCTTGGATCTCCTCCAACCGAGTCTCTACTAAAATTGATTCAGACAAGGAATCGCACCAATAAGATTCAGCACTTGCTACTGTGGCAATGCAAACTGCAGGTTGCCATTGAAGACCCTTGTGAACATACATCCTTTTCAAATAAGCCTCCAGCTTCTTGTCCATGGGATCCTTAAAGGATCAGCTATCCTCTATAGGGATCGTAGTTCTCTTAGTCAGAGTAAAAATAGCCCCTTCTACTTTAGGCACTGTGCGCCATGAATCTTTAATGGAGTCAGCAACAGGAAATATCTTTTTAAATACGGGAGACGGGGAGAAAGTTATCCCTGGCTTCTCCTATTCCTGTGAAATAATCTCCGTCACACGGTCTGGAACAGTAAACACTTCAACAGAGGAAAGAACATCATAGTATTTGTTAAGCTTACTAGATTTTTTAGGGTTGACCGCGACAGGTGAGTCGGAGTTGTCCAAAGTCGCCAATACCTCCTTTAACAGTACACAAAGATGTAAAAGCTTAAACCTGAAGTTTACTTCTACAGCATCAGATAAAGGAATTATACTGTCAGAATCCGAGATTTCGCCCTCAGAAGCTACCGAGGTAACCTCCTCCTCAGAGTTATGAGGGAGGACAACCTGCGTAGCAGCAGATGGGACAGACACCTTACTATCTGAAAAGTGTTTAGATTTCCTCTTGCGTTTCCCCAACAAAGGAAAAGCAGATAATGCCACAGATACTGCAGAAGATACCTGTGCAGCAAAACCTGCAGGCAAAAAAACTCCTCCAGGAGGCTGAGAGGAACTGCAGGGCACTGTATGTGATGCCGCTGAGGCTTAGGACGTTTGAGAAAGCTGTGGCAATGCCTGAACAGCATCATCCTGAGAGACATAAGGCACAGAGGGCAGAAGTTTGTCTTTACACTCTAATGTCCTAGCTAAACATGTAGAACAAAATTGCATGGGCAAAACAACTTTGGCCTCAAGACATAATAAACATCTATCAAAAGAACTTTCTTGTTCCATGTCCATAGCTACACAAAATAAATTTAGCCCCAAAAGTAAAGGAAAAAAAATAAAAATAAATTAATTAATAGCACTTTAAGACCGGACTTCAAACTCACAGAGCGGTTACACAAAAATAATTGTCTGAAAAAAACTACACTCAGGATCTCTACACCTCAGCATATACTGAGGTGTCCTACCATCCTCCGGAGGCTTACAAGTAGTCAGATACAGCCCACACACGACTCCTTCATCGAGCCGCGCTGAGGAAAAGTCGCCACTTCACTCCATGTCGGATAAGCAAATGATCACATGACCAGCACATAGAAACTGCGTCACAAGTAAAGCACACGTTCCAGAGTGAAACAAACTGATTTATTTGAATGCATCCCTCAAGAAAAAGATTTTGAGCCGGTTTTTTTTTTTTTTTTTTTTTTTTTAAACTATAACAAAAATAAAAGCCTCCTCATATCCATCTGACAAAATGCCCCATTAAAACAGTCCATATCATAGGAGAGATTATTATAAAAAGTGCCACAATGTTAACATTCCCCTATGAGGATAAACTTAACCTCTTAGTCTCCACATACTTTTTTTTTTAACTTTAACACAGTCTCAGAAAATCCTATTTATAAAGGGTTTTATATGTCCCAATAATTCTGCAGAATTAACTCAGTTACTGAAGTGCAAGTCTTCAATCCATAGACAAAAATCACTTACCTGCAATCTAGCTGTCCGACAGGAAGTCAGCTCCCAAGGTTTGAAAGGACACATACTCCTTACAGTGACCTGTAGAAAAAAAGAAAGAACAGAGTAGCCATCTCTGGCTTTCTATAACTAGGGCAGCAATATGTTAGGAAACAAAGTAAGGACCGCCTCACAACTTCCTAACTGCTTAAAAGCCACCACTACTCTACTGAAGAGAATGACATGGACTCAGCTAAACCCAAATCCTTGCTTGCAGGCAAAAGTACCCAAAAAAGGAATTTATTTCTTCAGACACCAAACTTCCCCTCCTCCATTGACAGAGGCAAAGAGAAAGACTGGGGATTATGGGTAGGGGAGGGACACTTAACAGCTTTGCTGTGGTGCTCTTTGCCTCCTCCTGCTGGCCAGGAGTGATATTCCCACTAGTAATTGAATGACGTTGTGGACTCTCCATATCTTAGGAAAGAAAAATGTTTTTGTTTACTAAACTTATTTTGATGATACATGCTGTGTTGTGTGATTATTGTATACTGTTTATAATGCTGTTTAGCATTTATAGTCTTCATTTTAAAGCTTTAAAAAATAATGTATTAGGTGTTACTTACAACGGTTTCTATTTACAACCATTTCTTCTTGAACCTAACCCCGGCATAAATTAAGGGCTATATATATATATATATATATATGTTTTATGTAGTATTGTCTTTCAAGAAAAGAAAAAAAAATGGAATATCTTATAAATTCAGTTAATAAAAATATAATTACATACCCTAAAGTTATCAGGGGAAGTTAGGAAAAGTTTCTGTCGAATATCTTCAGAAGCACCTGCACACAGCCTATAGAAAATGTGGTAATTCCTTTCATCTTGGCCTTGTACACAGATGCGGGACTTCTCCAGCAGATAGTGAGACACAAATCCACCTACTACAGAATTCTAGGAAGGAAAAAAACTTAAGTCAAACAATGGAGAGCAAAAGAAGCTTTGCAAACACAAGACAATAAAATGAAAACAGCTTAGACTGTGTTCAAGACATAGCAATTGAAGCAACATATTACAATGTGAAATGCAGAAGGTTATAAATCCAATTCCGCCAAACAATAACTTAAACATAATAGCAATGGATTCCATTCAGACAGAAGTTGGACAATAATAGAAAGTCGGAACTTTAATACCTTGTGCTCCCATGACAGTACAGTAATGATAAAATGTGAAGAAATGCTCAACTCTCATTTCTTTATTATCAAATCTTTCATCTACAATGTCTGACAACTGGTTTCATTTATTTACAGCAATACAGTAAATAAATCCTTTGGACACTAGTATATATACTGTATGTAATCTAATTATTTAGAAAAATCTTGCTCAGGTATCTCAGTATGTTACTTTATTTTATTTTTTATTTTTTTGTTGTTTTTCATTAAAAGTGCTGCAAGTTTAAGAATAAAAGCAGAGAGAGAGCAGAGAGAGAGAGAGAGAGAGAGAGAGAGAGAGAGAGAGAGAGGTCACCAAATCTAACCCTTACACAAGTTTTGATATAGCTGATCCTTCAATAGAGACATTGCAACCTTGTGTTGCACTCTACTGAAAAAAGGTTGCCCTCATTATCTGATTTGTCTCTAATATAAAAGCTCACTCAGCACTCTGCTAACCTTTGTTGTACTACAACAATAAGCACAAGGGTTCGCATAGATAGATATATTTAGTTTGTTTTCTCTACAGAGGGTAGGTTGTGAGTCACATATGACAATATTAAAGGTTGTAACCTGCAACAGCTGAGTAAAATTTGAGAGGTATGTTCTTTCATGGTTTACATTAGAAGCTACACACATTAAAGACACACAGCTCTTAAAGGCACACTAAACTCAAAATTAAAGTTTCATGATTCAGACAGAGTATGCAATTATAAAAATGTTTCCAACATATGTTATTAACACATGCACGTTCTTTTTTATTTGCACACTTTGTAAGGCTCAAGCTCCAACTGAGCATGTGCAAAAGTGCACTGAATATACATATATGAATTTTCTAATTGGCTGATGGCTGTCACATGATACAGAAGGGGGGATAATTGGATTAACTTTGAAATTTGCCAGAAAATATTCTACTGAACATTTCAAAATCAAAATAAATGCTATCACATTGTCTTTTTTTGTGTATTTGTCAATTATTAAATTCTGCTGTATTTAGTGCCCTTTAAAAAAAGATATGTCACTTAGTTGAAGTTTCACGATGAATCCCTGCAAGTTGCTGGCTATATTCTGTACCACATATTATTTACTAATTACATAGTGATCGCTCTAATTTACTGGAATAACTTCTGAGCTGTTCTGACTATTCTGCAATAGTATAAAAAAAATAAAGGACTAGATCGCTAATAGTTACGCTAGAGAGAAAAAGAGTTTATCACGGGTGTTTGCGTGAGTCCGATTTTTGCTCGAATTACAAGTTGAAAGTAAATGCGATCGCTTGAGCATAATTGAAGCTAACGTGGATTGGGTTAGCGCGATCTCAGAGCTCTGGTTAACTGTTTCGCAAAGCAAAAAAGTATCACAAAACACATTAAAAATACATTACAAAGTACAGTTACACTCAAAATAACATCATCTAATAAAAATGATTAAATAAAATATTGCACAAAAACATAAGGTGCCTCAGGTGTTAGAAAAAAAAAGGCAGGTAAAGGGCTTTAACATAGAGATACATAAATACACATGTCAAATATGTATGTATGTATGTATGTATATATATATATATCTGCATTGAAGCCCTTTGCAGTTAAGTAGATGAAAACCTGTAAAAACATAAGTATGCAATATTCATATTTAATAAAGTGTTATACTGTGTATTTACCGTACACATTTCACATACCATCAGATATATGTAGAAATATGTATTTAGGAATAAATAGAACATATTCTGCTAGGTGAAGAACATTGGAAAGTGAAATATTCATATTTTCATGTCAGGTTAGCACATTTGAAAATATGCGATCAGGTTTGCGTGTGATAAGGGCGTTGTTTTTTTCCATTTTTTTGCTCTATTGACTTTTATGGGGGAATAGGTTATTGCGCGCAATATTTTTAAGTTCAGCTTTTTACGCTCGCCTGGACAGCTCGCAAGAGAAGACATACTTTCAACTTGTAATACGAGCGCAACCTGGTGTGCACAAAAAGCTTACTTCTAGTGCAGTTAATGCTTGAGTGGGTGCTTTAAATAGCTCTTGTAATCTGGCCCAAAGTGTTGTATATTGCAGAGTAATTTATTATTCTTTAAACTCCCATTATGCAGGGTCATTGTAGTGCAAACGTTATATGTAGTATTGTGTGTTTAACGCCCATTAAGGGAGCTCGAGAGCCACAGAAAACTGCTCGTCCTGAGAGGATACAGCAAGTGAGACAATCAGCAGCTTCATTGTAGCGTGTGCAAAAATGATATGCTCTAGTCTACTGTATTAGAGCATTTCATTTTTGCACTATAATGCCCCTAATAAAGGGATAGATTACAAGTGGTGCGATATGCTTTTAATTCACAAAAACCCTGCTAGAGTTAAGCTTTTTGCGCTAGTCGGGTTGTGTTTATATTACAAGTTCCAAAAAAACGTGTTTTGTACTATGGTTAACTCGAATCGCGCAAAAAATCATAATTTAAAGGGATAGTAAACAAAAAATGTTATTGTTTAAAAAGATAGGTAATTCCTTTATTTAAAATTCCCCAGTTTTGCATAACCAAAACTGTTATAGAAATATACTTTTACCTGTGATTAACTTGTATCTAAGCTTCTGCTGACTGCCTCCTTATCTCAGATCTTTTGACAGACTTGCATTTTAGCCAATCAGGCAATTAGTGCTGACTCTTAAATAACTTCACATGTCTGAGCTAAATGTTATCTATATGAAACACATAAACAAACGCCCTCTAGCTGTGAAAAACTGTCAAATGCATTCAGATGAGAGGCGGCCTTCAAGGTCTTAGAAATTAGCATATAAGCCTACCCAGGTTTAGCTTTCAAGTAAGAATACCAAGAGAATTAAGTAAATTTGATGATAAAAGTAAATTAGAAAGTTGCTTAAAATTACATGCCCTATCGGAATCATGAAAGTTTAATTTGGACTTTAATATCCCTTTAAGTTTTCACGGGCATGTGCATGTATTCCCTCATAGAAATCAATGGGGGGGGGGGAAACATATCGCGCAAACATAGCATATTCGCATTAGCAAATGTAAAATATTAACAGTAAATACCTAGTTAAAATCTTTATTAAATTTCAATATTGCATACGTATGTTTTTATGATGTTTTCATCTACTTGCAAAGGGCTCTAATGCATATATATATACAGTATATATGTCTGAATATGTATACATACAGTATCTCAAAAAAGTGAGTACACCCCTCACATTTTTGTAAATATTTTATTATATCTTTTCATGTGACAACACAGAGAAATGACACTTTGCTACAATGTTAAGTAGTGAGTGTACAGCCTGTATAACAGTGTAAATTTGCTGTCCCCTCAAAATAAAAACACACAGCCAAAAAAAAGTCTAAACCGTTGGCAACAAAAGTGAGTACAACCCTAAGTGGATATGTCCAAATTGGGCCCAAAGTGTCAATATTTTGTGTGGCCATCATTATTTTCCAGCACTGCCTTAACCCTCTTGGGCATGGAGATCACCAGAGCTTCACAGGTTGCCACTGGAGTCCTCTTCCACTCCTCTATGATGACATCACGGAGCTGGTGGATGTTAGAGACCTTGTGCTCCCCCACCTTCCGTTTGAGGATGCCCCACACATGCTCAATAGGGTTTAGGTCTGCAGACATGCTTGGCCAGTCCATCACCTTTACTCTCCGCTTCTTTAGCAAGGCAGTGGTCATCTTGGAGTTGGGTTTGGGGTCGTTATCATGTTGGAATACTGCCCCGCAGCCCAGTCTCCGAAGGAAGGGGATCATGCTCTGCTTCAGTATGTCACAGTACATGTTGGCGTTCATGGTTCCCTCAATGAACTATAGCTCCCCAGTGCCGGCAGCATTCATGCAGGCCCAGACCATGACACTCCCACCACCATACTTGATTGTAGGGAAGAAACACTTGTCTTTGTACTCCTCACCTGGTTGCCGCCACGCACGATTGACACCATCTAACCAAATACGTTTATTTTGGTCTCATCAGACCACAGGACATGGTTCCATTTAGAAGAGGCATCCTTCTAGGACGACAGCCATTCAGACCAATTTGATGCAGTGTGCAGCGTATGGTCTGAGCACTGACAGGCTGACCCCCCCACCCCTTCAACCTCTGCAGCAATGGTGGCAGCACATATTTCCCAAAGACAACCTCTGGATATGATGCTGAGCATGTGCACTCAACTTCTTTGGTCGACCATGGAGAGGCCTGTTCTGAGTGGAACCTGTCCTGTGAAAAGCTGTGTGGTCCTGCCCACCATACTGCAGCTCAGTTTCATGGTCTTGGCGATCTTCTTATAGCCTAAGTCATCTTTATGGAAAGCAAGAATTCTTTTTTTCAGATCCTCAGAGAGTTCTTTGCCATGAGGTGCCATGTTGAACTTCCAGTGACCAGTATGTGAGAGTGTGAGAGCGATAACACCAAATTTAACAAACCTGCTCCCCATTCACACCTGAGACCTTGCAACACTAATGAGTCACATGACATCGGGGAGGGAAAATGGCTAATTGGGCCCAATTTGGACATTTCCACTTAAGGGGTGTACTCACTTTTGTTGCCAAAGGTTTAGACATTAATGGCTGTGTGTTGAGTTATTTTGAGGGGACAGCAAATTTACACTGTTATACAGGCTGTACACTCACTACTTTACATTGTAGCAAAGTGTCATTTCTTCAGTGTTGTCACATGAAAAGATATAATAAAATATTTACAAAAATGTGAGGGGTGTACTCACTTTTGTGAGATACTGTATATATTAATGTTTTTATGTGTATGTATATATATATATATATATATATATATGAATGTAAATAGATATATACACATATAAATACATTAATATATATGTACATATATATATATATATATATACATACATACATACATATATAAACACATATATATACACACACACACACACAAATACATATTTAGCAATGTACTGTATATGTATATGTGTCTCAACCATTTTCCTGCCTTTTTTTTGTGCAACATGTTTTTAAAATAATTTTTATGAGACAATGTCTATATGAGTGCAACTGTACTTGGTAATGTATTTTTTGAGTGATTTCTGCAACTTTTTTGTTTCGGGAAACAGTTAACCACAGCTCTGAGATCACGGTAAGGATTTATGTGTAAATGGCGACTGCGCTAGCGCAATCGCAATTTAGCTCAACTTGTAATATCAGCACAATGAAAAAGGCTTGTGGAAAGACGATTTTGCTTCTGCAAAATCGTTTGCACCTCACTTGTAATTAAGCCCAAAGTGTTAAATAACCTATTCAGTTTGGATAAAGCATGATGTCTTATACTTTACTCATGTTTTGGGGGCTGTGATAGTGATGCCATATGTGTCCCTCTCCTCCACAATCGAAGGAATGAGGAAGTGCCTCAACAGTAATGTGATCATACGCCACTGATTACTGGCAACATACATTACTTTCCTCTTCATTTCCAGTTGCTTATATGGTATAATAAGAAGGACAATTATATATGTTGCTAGGAGTCAGCTGTGTGTATTATTGATGGCATCATACACAACTGAAAATCCTCATTGTTTTGACTTTGGGAGAGAGGGGCACCTATGTCATCCATATCAAAGACCCCAAAACCTTTTCAAAGATAAGATTATGCTTTATTAAACTAAGGATTGCATTTTATGGATATATATATATATATACTGTGTATATATATATATATATATACTGTATATATATATATATATATATATAATCATTTATTGGCAAGATTCTTTTTATACTTTTTGCTACATTATTGGAGTTTCTGCAGGGATAACAGCAGAAATTGTCAAAATGAGCAATGTTAAAAAAAACATGAGCCACCCCTCAGAATTTTGGGTAGTATTCTATTTTGTCATCTAGATTCTATTGTACGGATGGAGTTTTTATTTGCATGTTTTTTCTGCACAACAGGCAAGTTAGAGACAAAAAAGATCAAATATCTTAACTTTCTATAACTGATTTGTTTTGGAAAACACTGATATAGAAAACAATATTGTTGTTAAATATGCTGCTGTTTAACACATAAGTGACAGAAAAAGACAGTATACAAGTTGTGTAGGTAACTCACGGATAAATCACTAGACGGATATTACACTGAACCTGTGAAAAGGTTAAAAATGGCTTCAAGGTGTGAAACTGCTCAGCAGTGAAGAGGCTAAAGGTCAGATACGTAAAAAAAATAGATGAAATAAACTTACCACCACCTACTGATACAACCCTCCATCCGTATCACGGCAGCAGCTGAATTTTCAGAATAAACAAACTGCTCTAAACCGTATAAACTGCGGCCAGGGAGATTTCATTTTGTTAATAAATATTTGAATGGATGAGTTTGTAAAGAAAATATAAATAAACTGCTCTTACAATCCAAAAAAGGACGTTATAGTGATAAAATGATATGCTCTAATTTGTAATCGCACTGATCCAATCAGCAGTGCTGTAACGGCCCTTTAATATACAGGAAAACCGGTCCATCATGCTGCAACATTATTAATCAATGCGTACAGTCTGAAATTGCACTGCGGGACAGTAATATAGTGATCAATTCAAATAGGTTAGAATTGTGAACTGAAGCAAGCCAGGTATCAATATTTCATTGAAAAAATAAAATTGGACTAAGCACAGTATTTTTATCCTGCAATATATTTCACTGTACATGTTTTAGACAAATAAAGTATAATTGAATGATAGGATGCATTATTTACAGTATTGCCGTCAGAAATGGAAACGCTGTAATGCCCTTATATATAATTTGTAGGGGGAAACAAAATAATAAATAACATACAAGAAAAGCAGAATAATGTTAAAGGGACATGAAAATGTGAAAAGGAAAATGTGTTAGAGTATGTTGTTGCCGTATTCCTTACAATAAACTGTATGTATAACAAATGCAAAGGGGTTAAACCTATAGTTAAGTTAAAGTCAGCTGTAAAGCAGCAATGCAGTAAGCTAGCTGATCAGGTGAGCCAATGACAAAAGGCATATCTGCATAGCCACCAACCATCAGCTAGCACTGCGGCTCCGAAAACTACCTAGTTCTGCTTTAAAACAAAGGATACTAAGAGAACCAAGTAAATTTGGTAATAGAAGTAAATTCTATTAGAATCGTATGCCATCTGAATCATGACGTTTAATTTTGAATGGCAAGTCCCTTTAAATATCAAGAAACACATACCTTTTCATTAAAGTGGATTTCCACAAATTTTCCAAAACGACTGCTGTTGTTATTCCTGACTGTTTTTGCATTTCCAAAGGCTTCTAAAAGGGGGTTGGCTATATGGATAAAAGAATATTAAATGTAATTACACAGAAAAGAAACCATTATGGCTTTGTTTACTTCTATGATGTGTTCTTTTACATTACTTAACATTTAAAAGGGTAAAGAGGTAGAAACTGAAATGTGCATGAGCGCACTTCAGTTTTAAATAGAAGCATCTTTGCAATATACTTCTATTAGCAAAAATGTTTCTAGTAAAATTTATTATTGGGTTTCAGTGCCCCACGCACCAATATTTAATGCCATGCCTGCTCAAATGCTGCCAGTAGTGCATATTGTGAGGAGATTCTCTGAGAAGCTGGTAGTTGAATAGTAGCGCATGGAGCCTCACAGCATTTTTGCTAATGGAAGTATACTACAGAAATGCTTTATTTAAATTGCACCCATGCACATTTCAATTTTGACCTCTCTCTTTAAGTGAAACATAACTATTAAATTATATAAATGAGGAAATCATATTTAGGATTTCCTCCACCTAAACCAAAAATAAAAATTATCTCAGCTACCTCTGGTTCATAAAAATTTCATGAGACAGCACATACTAAAAACACAACCTATTGAAACCTAGAAGAGTAAGGAGAAATAAATTCTTCTGACGTATAAGTATAAATCTTTTGAAAGGGCAATAGAAAAAAAAAAAAGTGAAATAAAGCTTCTTGTTCAAGATGATAAAAAAGACCGTTCTCAAATCTAACAACTAAAACACCGGACTTTAAAATCCCAACTGTCTTACTTAACTAACAAGAAAAAACAGACATTTCAAAGTAAAAAAGATTAAACGTTCAGGATTCAGATAGAGCATGCAATTTTAAACAACTTTCTATGTTGTCAAATTTGCTACATTCTATTGGTATCTTTTATTGAAGAGTAAAACTAGGTAGGGCTCATAAGAGCAGCAGTCTTTTGCAACATTGTATAACAAAGCTACAAATAATGTTTCAAAACACTGCTGCCATCGAGTACTAAAGACACGTGCACACTCCTGAGCTCTTATGAGCCTACCTAGCTTTACTCTTCAATAAAAGATACCCAGAAAATAAAGCAGATTTGATAACAGAAATTGGAAAGTTGTTTAAAATGTCATGCTCTATCCGAATCATGAATGTTTAATTTTGACTTTACTGTCCCTTTAAAAGTAGCAGATTAAAAATACTGAACATGTAAGGTGCTAATGCTCACTTTCTGCCATCTATAAAGAATTGTTTATATAGATAATTTTGTACCGAGTTTTCATTAGTTTTGCATTTTGAAGACACAATCAACACTTAACTCATGTCTAAATAATCTGAAATAATGGCCCCTCTCAACCTCTCTAAACTATAGCATAATAAGAGTATATTTGGTGTATTTAATAATAATTCAGTGTATTCTCTGAACAGTCTGACAGCCAGTGATGGAAGCAAAAGTTTTCTACAGAAAATTGAAAAATTCATATGCAGTATATAAAAAAAAATCACTGCTGGGAGTTGAAAATCTAAACACAAAAAAAAAAAACATGAACAAAAAATGATTTAAAATGAGCTTTTCCTGGTTTGATTAACAGATCTATTGTACAATCAGCAGAAAAACATACCTTCAACAATCCGCTCATCAATATCTTGCCCAGACCCATAGGATTCTGTTAAATACCTAGAAAGATAACATAACATTAGTGAGGTGAACTGATTGAATGGACCTTACCTTCAGTATTTATTGTCATTAAAAATAATGATGCTGTATATTTTGAATATTTTTCTTTAATTGTATTTATACTGTGGTGGTGAGATGTCCATTTCTTGCACAAATCTGTTCTAGTGACACATATTTTATATCACTATTGTCCAATGTACCTGAGCAAGTAATCACAGTGCTGATTATTTTTGTTTTTGTGTACTTAAAGGGAAACTTAACCCAATTTTTTTCTTTTGTGATTCGGATACAGCATGCACTTTTAAGCAACTTTCTAATTTACTCCTATTATTAATTTTTCTTCGTTCTCTTGCTATCTTTATTTGAAAAAGAAGGCATCTAAGCTTTTTTGGTTCAGACCTCTGGACAGCACTTTTTTATTGGTGGATGAATTTATCAACTAATCAGCAAGAACAACCCAGGTTGTTTACCAAAAATAGGCCAGCATCTAAACTTACATTCTTGCATTTCAAATAAAGACACCAAGAGAATGAAGAAAATTTGATAAAAGGAGTAAATTAGAAAGTTGCTTAAAATTTCATGCTCTATCTGAATCAATAAAGAAAACAATTGGGTTCAGTGTCCCTTTTAAGACAAGTAGAATGTAAATGCAACTGGTACAAGTACAAGCTCCCTGGATGTGAGTGCGCACAGTCTCAGTTAGATATATAATACATTTTGATACACAATAAGTGAGATGAGTTCAAAGTTATAAATTTGAACACAGGATACACTCGTATACTTGTGTGAGTGAATCTACTTAATATATATATATAAAACAATTTGTTACATGTAAGTAAATACATACATAAATTTGTATTTGAGAGTAGCTGAGTGAAAAATGATACATGTAATACACTCTAGGAGCCGTTATACATATGAGTAGTGAAAAATGCTGCTCTTATTATAAAAATGAACACAATAAAAGTGAGTACGAATAAATGTTTAAGTGGAGACACTACAAGCTGGCTGCTGTAAATAACCTTCCAGTGGGCGGGAGAATCCTTTCTAGGTAATCCCTTAAATATAAAAATGGGTATGAGAAGGAGTACTGGAAGGGATACTGCGCCTGTTAGTGTGCCCCCTCAAAAATAATAGTAATTAATGTATAAACAAATAAGCAAAATGAGAAGTTCGCATAGCAATGTATGCAAAGACACAAATAGCATTCAAGGTTTTTTTTCCACAATCCTTTAGTGAAATATATAGTCTCCAAATTCACAGAAAAACAAGTCTTTTGGCAATTTGGTAATAGTCACAGCGATGTGTGTTCACTGTGGTTAGTTTTGCTACTTACAGGACACACCCTCAATCCTATGAGGTAAGTGTAGAGCGTGATACAGGTGGTGCTCACAGGGTAGTGTTGACCTGTCTGGAGGTTCTGTTTAGTATATCGAACTCCGCCTCTAATATCTTCAGACCGATATCCACCCAATCTGGAATATGGCAGTCGTCCCCAAAAGAAGGCAAAGACTCTTTTATGCAGGCTTTTTTGTGTGGATATTCACCCCAACGGATTGCTTGGTATCCTGGATAGCTTAGTTGCAGTCTTCGTAAGCTTAGATGCAGTCCTGTAAGCGATGGAAAGAAAGTACCTTGCAAAGGAAACCAAAGCTTGTTTGGAACAAGTCAACGGGGATGTGTGCAGACCTTTGATCCGGAAGGAGGAGCTGAGGGTTCTGGATAGCGTGAGCTCCGTATTGGTGGCAATGGATGCAGGAAGGCACAGAGCGTTGTCAGCGAACGCAGAAGATGAAACACACTGAGTGACCAGCAGGAATCCAGGAAACAGCCCCTTACGCCTCCCAGAATAGGCAACAAACAAGGAAGAAGTTTGTCTAAAATCCTTAGTAGCCTGAAGATAAAACTTCAAGGCATGAACCACGTCCAAATTATACGTTCCTTCGAAGAAGAAGGATTAGGACACAAGGAAGGAACCACAATCTCTTGATTGATGTTGCGGTCTGACACGACCTTAGGGAGAAACACTAACTTAGTACGTAGGACAGCCTTATCAGAGTGGAACACCAGATAAGGAGGCTCACATTGCAAAGTGGCAAACTCAGAAACTCTGCGCACAGAAACAATAGCCAGTAGAAAAAGAACCTTCCAGGACAACAACTTAATGTTAATTTCATGCTTTAAAAACCAGATTCAGACTCCAAGGAGGAGTCGAAGATCTGAACACAGGTCTTATCCTAATCAGAGCTTTAACAAAAGACTGACCATCTGGAAGCTCTGAGAGCCTCTTGTGCAGTAAAACAGACAAGGCCCGAAATCTATACCATCAGGGAACTGGCCGAAAGACCCTTCTCTAGTCCATCCTGGAGAAACAGTAGAATTCTGGCAACCTTAACTTTATGCCAGGGAAATCCCTGCTCTTCACACCAGAATAAGTAGGTTCTCCCCACCTTATGATCGATGTAACCGGCTTACGAGCTTGAATGAGAGTATCAATAACTCTCTCAGAAAACCCTCTCTTGGCAAGGACTAAGGGTTCAACCTCCACGCAGTCAGCCTCAGAGAATCTAGATTTTGATGAACAAAAGGACCTTGTTCCAGCAGATCCCTGCGACAAGGTAACCTCTATGGAGGAGAAGATGACATCCTCACTAGATCTGCGAACTACATCCTTCGCAGCCATGATGGAGCAATCAGTATTACTGACTCTTGCTTCTGCTTGATGTGGGCCACTATTCAAGGAAGGAGTGGTAACGGCGGAAAAAGGTAAATTAGACTGAACCCTCCAAGGCACTGCTAATACATCAATTAGCTCTGCCTGAAGATCCCTGGACCTCGACCAATATCTGGGTAGCTTGGTATTGAGATGAGACGCCATGAGATCTATCTTTGGCATCCCCCACATGCTGCATATCTCCGCAAACACTTTGGGATAGAGAGACCATTCCCCCGGATGAAAGGATTGTCTGCTGAGAAAGTCTGCTTCCCAGTTGTCCACACCCAAAATGTGGATTGCTGACAGTGAACAGCTGTGGGCCTCCGCCCACTCCAGAATCCGAGATACTTTCCTCATTGCTAGAAAGCTTCTCGTTGCCCCCTGATGGTTGATGTAAGCCACCGAGGTTATATTGTCTGATTGGAATTTGATAAACCGGGACAAACCCAGAAGAGACCAAGCCTTCAGAGCATTGTAGATTGCTCGAAGTTCCAGAATGTTGATCGGGAGGGAGAATTCCTCCTGAAACCAGAGGCCCTGTGCCTTCTTGGCACCCCAAATAGCTCCCCATCCTGATAGACTCAATTAAGTAGTCACAATCTCCCATGATGGTCTTCAAAAGGATGTCCCTCAGGAAAGATGATCTGGACAGAGCCACCAAGAGAGTGATTATCTCAACTGGCTGTCCAGGGAAATCTGTTGAGACAGATCAGAGTAATCGCAGTTCCACTGCCTCAGCATGCACAGCTGTAATGGTCTGAGACGAAACCTGGCAAAGGGAATTATGTTCATGCTGGACACCATGAGACCAATTACCTCCATACACTGAGCCACAGATGGCCTTAAGGAGGTCCGAAGGGCAAGACATGCCGAAGCTAGGTTGCAATGTCTCTGGTCTCTGAGAAATATCCTCATGGATATAGAGTCTATTATAGTACCCAGGAATTCAACCCTGGTGTTTGGAATAAGAGAACTCTTTTCTAAGTTTATCTTCCATTCATGAGATTGAAGAAGAAAGAGAAGAGATACCGAATGGTCGTCGCCTAGATGAAAAGTTGGTGCTTGAACCAGAATGTCGTCCAAGTAGGAAGCTACTGCTATACCTTGGGTTCTGGTGACAGCCAGGAGAGCTCCAGAACCTTTGTAAAGATTCGTGGAGCAGTAGCTAGACCAAACGGAAGTGCAATGAACTAGAAGTGCTGATCCAGGAAGGCAAACCTTAGGAACTGGAAGTGGTCCCTGTGGATTAGAATGTGAAAGTAGGTATCCTTCAGATCTATAGTGGTCATAAACTGTCCTTCCTGAACTAGAGGAAGGATGGACCTTATTGTCTCCATCTTGAACAAGGGGACATTTAGAAACTTGTTTAAGAACTTTAGGTCCAGAATCGGGCAGAAAGTTCCCTCCTTCTTTGGGACCACGAACAGGTTTGAATAGTATCCCAAACCTCTTTCTGCGATAGGAACCGGGAAAATTACCCCTAAAGAGGACAGATCCCATACGCACCCCAGAAAGGCTTCCCTCTTTTCTG
The DNA here is from genome assembly GCF_027579735.1 of Bombina bombina. Taxonomy (NCBI): domain Eukaryota; kingdom Metazoa; phylum Chordata; class Amphibia; order Anura; family Bombinatoridae; genus Bombina; species Bombina bombina. The sequence goes on along the minus strand of NC_069502.1, from coordinate 528,863,452 downwards.
GTCTGGAAGACAGGCTTGACAGGAGAAATCTGCCCTTGGGTGGATAAGATTTGAAACCTATCTTGTATCCCTAAGCTATGACTTCCAGGACCCATGGATCCTGCACATCCCTGAACCAAGCGTCTAAAAACAGTGACAGGCTGCCCCCTAAACAATCAAGCGCAGGATAGGGAGCCACCCCTTCATGTCGATTTGGTCTCGGCTGGCTTCTTGTTCTGCTTGGATTTATTCCAGGATTGAGCCGGCTTCCAAGTGCTCTTGGTTTGCTTGTGCTTAGAGGAGGACTGCTGACATTGGGACTTTTCAGAACTAAAGGAATGAAAATTAGATCTTTGTCCCTTAGATTTGTTCTTTTTATCCTGCGGTAGGAAGGCACCCTTGCCTCCTGTAACCGTGGAGATAATGGAGTCAAGGCATGGACCAAATAAAATATTTCCCTTTAAGAAGTCTAGAAGTCATGTCTGCAGACCAGGACTTCAGCCAGAGTGCCCAATGGGTTTGTACTGAGAAACCAGAACCAGGTGAATAATCTGCATTTTTGCATCACAGATAATAGAATTAGCAATTCTCAAGGCTTTAATTCTTTCTTGGATAACATCAAGGGGACCCTCCACCTCGATCAAATTCGCACCAGTAGGCCGCAGCTCCAGCAACAGAGACAACAGCCGCTGCCAGTTGAATAAAATATTCCGTATGCTGAAACATTTTTCTGAGAAAGGTTTCCATCTTTTTATCCATCGGCTCTCTGAATGACGAACTATCCTCAAGTGGGATAGTAGTACGCTTAGGGATGGAACCCCACAACTCCAGCTGAGAGTCCGGGAATAATTTTTAAAGGCAGATGAAGGGGAAAAGGAAGAACCAATTCTATCTTACTTGTTCTTAATAATGTTCGCCATTTTTACAGCTACAGGAAAAGTTAGCAGATGCTACCCTGTCCTTGTACACTCTGTCTAATTTAGGAATCAAAGGTTCATCAGGCAACTTGGCCTCTGTCGACAGAACCTCCTTTAGAAGAAAACGTAAGTGTTCAATTTTAAATATAAAGGCTGGCTCCTCCGTAGCCAGAGGCCTAGAGGTAGCAGATTCGGATCCAGAAAGTTCACCCTCTGAAGACTCACAGTGTGACCCATCTTTGGATACTTGAAAAACAGACAAATCTAATAAATCACTGGATGACCCCTGGACCAGAGAGCTATGTTTAACCTTTAGCTTGCGCTTGGCAGGGCGAGGTAAAGCACTAAGAGCCTCAGACACCACCATCTTTAACTGCACGGTAAAGTCTGATGGTAAAAGGCTCCCTCCAGACGGAGAATCAGGCGTGCTACGGGAAGCTGCCTGTGATGAGGGAGATGACTGATGGGTATGCCCCTCACGGGACGGCGAGTCCTCAGAGGTGGACGGCTTCTCCGACAACTAGCTTGTGGTGCGCAAGAAAGGACTGCCCCTGTTATGAGAAAAAGTGCGCCAAGCTACAACCTGCGCAGCGTTCAAAGTGAAAGTAAAAACCTGTGTGTTCCGGTACCGCGTAACAACAGTCTATGAGCCCAATAAGTCTTCACATAAAGCAGCACAGAATCAAAGTATCACATTTGATTAATCCCCACTGTTCAATAACTTCCCTCAGGAGATATTAACCCAAGATTCTATTAAGATAAAAGGAGCCACACTGTGACACTGTCTTCTAGCATTTTCAACAAATGTAAAAATTGAAAAAATCTTACCAGAATCCATGCTGTGGAACAGAAACATAGCCTCTCAAGTGTAACATTCTTGTAGCATCGCTCCTGACATGGACTTGTGTGAAGAAAAAGCAGACAGTGAAACTCGTCAACACTGATTGCTTAAGGAGCTGTTAGCAGGCAGTCTGGATGGGTTCACAGGAAGACTCTCCCTGCATCTCCAGACTCTAACTTTAATCAATGCTCTCACTGAGAGGCTGACAAGATTACTTAAAACTCTAGTCCCATATTGAAGGGCATATACCCCTCCTGAGGAACAACTCCAAAATCTTCTGACACTTCTCTGCCATCCTCCTGTGGCGAAAGGCAAAGAATGACTGGGGGATGGGGGAAGTAGGAGAGGTATTTAAGCCTTTGGCTGGGGTGTCTTTGCCTACTCCTGGTGGCCAGGTTCAGTATTTCACAACAGTAAGGAATGAAGCCGTGGACTCTCCTTATGTTAAGAAGGAAATAGTGGATTTTAATCATTTTATTTAAAAAAAAAATATTAATTAAAAAGATTGGATTTCAGAATGTTTGGATTTTGGAATTGTTGTCTGTATATATAAATAAGGATAGATTGAAGGTAGATAGATAGATTAATACACACATACAAAAGGAGAAAAACTCTTTAAATAATTTAAATTGCAACATTCAAGGGATGTTGCAGATCATGAGCTATCTTAAAAATGCTAGTAAATGGTACAGTACCAGCAAGATATGATTGCATTAAAAGGGTTTTGTTTACAATGTGATAGGAGTCTTAAATAAATATACATTTAATCTCTATGGATTCCTTTACTTTTTCATTGAAATATAAGTCTGTCAGGGCTTTTTATCAATACTTATACAGTCAGTGTTTGGTAAATAACATTAAAGTCAGCTTTGGAGGAGAAAACAAAGAACCCAACATAAAACATAAGGTAAGTACCTGAGAACAAACTTTGTATTTTCGGTCTTGCCAGCTCCTGATTCTCCAGACACAATGATTGATTGGCTCATCTTCAAGACTTTCATATCTCGGAAGGCCTTATCAGCTAGTAAAAAATGGATTGAAATTAAAAACTACTTACAAATAATAAAAAAAAGTTTTCAGGTATGCAATTTAATTTATAAATGTTTTTAGAATACAAATGCACTTTAATTTTTGAGTTTTATTTTTTTTTCCTCAAATAAATTAGCAAAGTTATTTATATGTATAAAAAATATATTTCTATACAAAACAATTCATCCTAGACACAAAGTTAAAAGGACATGGTACTCTTAATGTGTTCTCAATGACTTGTTATATCAGCTGCATATTATAACAATTACAGGAACTTGCTCGTATAGGTTTATTTTTTGTAATGAAGATACCTGGTCTACAGCTATGCAGGACTCGCAAGGGAGCATTATACACTAAGGGCTAGATAACAAGTGGGGCGCTATTTTAACATGCACCCGTAAAGGGACAAATTTGCCTTTTACGTGCGCATGTTAAACAACCAGCCATTACAAGTGTCTGTGTTAATGCTACTGCAAGCTTGGGGTAGCACTTTGCACTAAGTGCAATTAAGCAGAAGTGAGACCTCTGGTTATTTAAAAAAATGTCCCCTAATTGCCCCCATAGTAAAGTGTACAGTTATTTTTATAAAAAAAAAACAAAAAACTGAGCATCTTTATTTTTTGTAAAAAAAACTGCACAAAGCAGTTATAAGGGGTTAAAGTGAGGGAATGTGTGGTGTTAGACAAAAAAAGGCACTGAAAAGTGCCTTTACATAGCAGTCTACGGGACTGTGTTTCTGCTAATATATATGTACAGTATATGCTTATATAAATATATATATATAAGCATATAATATATATATAATATATTTTAAATTTGCTGCCCAACACTGTGCAACATACACCCTGCACTTGGCTAGGTTCTTGCCGTGTTTCACAGAATGAGAAAGAGGCTCCAATTGGAGCCTAATGAAGCCCACTTTCATGACCGCAATACTTCCAGGCAATGTGAACGTGAATACACACACCCATTTGAGTGCGCTGGTATTACTGAGTGGAGTGCAAATACAGTATTGTGCTTGTGAAAGCGCAATTTTGTGCTCCACTTGTTATCTATCCCTATATACTTCTTATAAGCATAATATTAAGGTTAATCCCCACCTTCCTCTGGCCATGGGTGCTGCCATGTTGAAATCTATCTTACACTAAAATGCCAGTGCTGATTTGTTTGCACTTGTGCAGTAATTACCTGCAGTGTATTTAGAACTAGATTACAAGTGGAGCGCTAATTTATAGCCTGCCCGCAAACAGGCGATAAATAATCAGCCATTACAAGTAGCATGTTTATTTTTTAATAAACTAACTGCACCAGAAAGTTTTTGTGTGCTAAAGTTGGCGGGTGTGGGGTATTTAGATTAAGGTATATGGGAACTGTGTGTTCCCAGTAAAACATAATTTATGTAAGAACTTACCTGATAAATTAATTTCTTTAATAATGGCAAGAGTCCATGAGCTAGTGACGTATGGGATATACATTCCTACCAGGAGAGGGCATATTTTAGTTTAACGTATAGCCAAGTAGTGAGGTGTAAAAAGGAGTAAAAAAACATACAAAAAAGAGGAACTGGAAAATAATTTTGTGCTTTTATAAAAAAAATATAACCACCAAAAACCAGGTGGACCTCATGGACTTTTACCATTATGAAAGAAATTAATTTATCAGGTAAATTCTTACATAAATTATGTTTTCTTTCATGTAAATGGCAAGAGTCCATGAGCTAGTGACGTATGGGATAAAATACCCAAGATGTGGAAGTCCACAGAAGAGTCACTAGCGCATTATACACTAAGGGCTAGATTACAAGTGGAGCGCTATTTTAACATTCTCGTAAAGGGACAAATTTGCCATTTACGTTCGCATGTTAACTAACAAACCATTACAAGTGTCTGGGTTAATGCTACCGCAAGCTTGGGGTAGCACTTTGCACTAAGTGCAATTAACCAAAGGTCAGACCTCTGGTTATTTAAAAAAAAGTGCCCTATCTAGTAGAATGAGCTGTAATTCTCTGAGGCAGAGACTGTCCCGCCTCTAAATAAGCCACGTGAATCAAAAGCTTTAATCAAGATGCCAAAGAAATGGCAGAGGTTTTTTTGACCTTTCCTAGAACCAGAAAAGACAACAAATAGACTAGAAGTCTTCCTGAAATCCTTAGTAGCATCCACGCAGTATTTCAAAGCTCTTACCACATCCAAAGAATGTAACGATTTCTCAAGAGAATTCTTAGGATTCGGACACAAAGTAGGAACAACAATTTCCCTACCAATGTTGTTAGAATTAACAACCTTAGGAAAAAAATGAAACGAAGTCCGCAAAACAGCTTTATCCTGATGAAAAATCAGAAAGGAGACCCACAAGAGAGAGCAGACAATTTAGAAACTCTTCTAGCAGAAGAGATAACCAAAAGGAACAACACTTTCCAAGAAAGTAGTTTAATATTCAAAGAATGCATAGGCTCAAAAGGAGGAGCCTGCAAAGCCTTCAAAACCAAATTAAGACTCCATGGAGGAGAAATAGACTTAATAACAGGTTTGATACAGACCAAACCCTGAAAAAAACAGTGAATATCAGGAAGTTTAGCAATCTTTCTATGAAATAAAAACAGAAAGAGCAGAGATTTGTCCCTTCTAAGTACTTGCTGACAAACATTTATCCAAACCATTCTGAAGAAACTGTAAAAAAGATTCTTGGAGCTGTCGTTAGGTCAAATGGAAGAGCGACAAATTGGTAATGCTTGTCTAGTAAAGAGAATCTCAGAAACCGATAGTGATCTGGATGAATCGGAATGTGAAGATAAGCGTCCTATAAGTATATTGCGGACATGTAATGACCTTGCTGAACAAAAGGCATAATAGTCCTTATAGTCATCATCTTGAAAGTTGGGACCCTTACAAAACGATTCAAAAACTTCAGATCCAGAACTGGTCTGAATGAATTTTCTTTTTTTGGGACAATGAATAGATTTGAATAAAAACCCAGCCCTGTTCCTGAAGCGGAACTGGTATAATCACCCCTGAAAGCTCCAGATCTGAAATACTCTTCAGAAAAGCCTGAGCTTTCACAGGATTTGTTGGAACATGAGAGAGAAATAATCTCCTCACAGGAGGTCTTATTCTGAAACCTATTTGATACCATTGAGAAACAATGCTCTGAATCCACTGATTCTGAACGGAATCTGCCTAAATGCTTTGAAATAATTTCAATCTGCCCCCCACTAGTTGAACTGGATTGAGGGCCGCACCTTCATGCAGTCTTGGGGGCTGGCTTTGGCTTTTTATAAGGCTTGGATTTATTCCAACTGGAAGATGGCTTCCAATTGGAACCAGAGTCCTTAGGGGAAGGAGTGGTTTTCTGTTCTCTAGTCTGACGAAATGAACAAAACCGATTAGAAGCTTTAAATTTACCCTTAGACTTCTTATCTTGGGGCAAAAAAACTCCCTTCCCCAAAGTGATAGTGGAAATAATAGAATCCAACTGAGGACCAAATAAACTATTACCCTGGAAAGAGAGAGATAGTAATCTAGATTTAGATACCATATCAGCATTCCATGATATAAGCCATAAAGCTCTTGTAGGTAGAATAGCTAAAGATATAGATTTAACATCAATCTTGATGATATCAAAAATAGCATCACAGATAAAATGATTAGCATGTTGAAGCAAACAAACAATGCTAGAAAAATCAGAATCTGTTTCCTGATTTGCTAGACTATCCAACCAAAAAGTTGCTGCAGCCGCCACATCAGCCATAGAAATAGCAGGCCTGAGAATATAGCCAGAATGTAAATAAGCTTTCCTTAGATAGGATTCAATCTTCCTATCTAAAGGATCCTTAAAAGAAGTACTATCTTCCATAGGAATAGTAGTTTGCTTGGTAAGATTAGAAATAGCCCCATCAACCTTAGGGACTTTTTCCCAAAATTCCAAATTAGCCGCTGGTAAAGGATATAACTTCTTAAACCTAGAAGAAGGATTAAAAGAAGCACCAGGCTTAGACCATTCTTTAGCAATCACATCAGAAATGGCATCTGGAACAGGAAAAACCTCAGGAGTAATCACAGGAGGTTTAAAAACAGAATTTAAACGCTTACTGGATTTGTTATCAAGAGGATCCAACTCTTCAATACCCAAAGTAACTAATACTTCTTTCAACAAAGACCGAATACATTCAATCTTAAAAATATAAGAAGATTTATCAACTTCAATGTCTGTAGTAGGATCTTTTGAACCAGAGAGATCCTCTTCAGAGGAGGACATATCAGTATGTTGTCGGTCATCACAAATTTCATCAGCTTTATGAGAAATTTTAAAATACCTTTTACGTTTATTAAAAGGTGGAATAGCAGTCATAGCCTTCTGTATTGCATCAGCAATATCATTTTTCATATCATTAGGGATATCATATACAGGGAGTGCAGAATTATTAGGAAAGTTGTATTTTTGAGGATTCATTTTATTATTGAACAACAACCATGTTCTCAATGAACCCAAAAAACTCATTAATATCAAAGCTGAATATTTTTGGAAGTAGTTTTTAGTTTGTTTTTAGTTTTAGCTATTTTAGGGGGATATCTGTGTGTGCAGGTGACTATTACTGTGCATAATTATTAGGCAACTTAACAAAAAACAAATATATACCCATTTCAATTATTTATTTTTACCAGTGAAACCAATATAACATCTCAACATTCACAAATATACATTTCTGACATTCAAAAACAAAACAAAAACAAATCAGTGACCAATATAGCCACCTTTCTTTGCAAGGACACTCAAAAGCCTGCCATCCATGGATTCTGTCAGTGTTTTGATCTGTTCACCATCAATATTGCGTGCAGCAGCAACCACAGCCTCCCAGACACTTTTCAGAGAGGTGTACTGTTTTCCCTCCTTGTAAATCTCACATTTGATGATGGACCACAGGTTCTCAATGGGGTTCAGATCAGGTGAACAAGGAGGCCATGTCATTAGATTTTCTTCTTTTATACCCTTTCTTGCCAGCCACGCTGTGGAGTACTTGGACGCGTGTGATGGAGCATTGTCCTGCATGAAAATCATGTTTTTCTTGAAGGATGCAGACTTCTTCCTGTACCACTGCTTGAAGAAGGTGTCTTCCAGAAACTGACAGTAGGACTGGGAGTTGAGCTTTACTCCATCCTCAACCCGAAAAGGCCCCACAAGCTCATCTTTGATGATACCAGCCCAAACCAGTACTCCACCTCCACCTTGCTGGCGTCTGAGTCGGACTGGAGCTCTCTGCCCTTTACCAATCCAGCCACGGGCCCATCCATCTGGTCCATCAAGACTCACTCTCATTTCATCAGTCCATAAAACCTTAGAAAAATCAGTCTTGAGATATTTCTTGGCCCCGTCTTGACGTTTCAGCTTGTGTGTCTTGTTCAGTGGTGGTCGTCTTTCAGCCTTTCTTACCTTGGCCATGTCTCTGAGTATTGCACACCTTGTGCTTTTGGGCACTCCAGTGATGTTGCAGCTCTGAAATATGGCCAAACTGGTGGCAAGTGGCGTCTTGGCAGCTGCACGCTTTTCTCAGATCATGGGCAGTTATTTTGCGCCTTGGTTTTTCCACACGCTTCTTGCGACCCTGTTGACTATTTTGAATGAAACGCTTGATTGTTCGATGATCACGCTTCAGAAGCTTTGCAATTTTAAGAGTGCTGCATCCCTCTGCAAGATATCTCACTATTTTTGACTTTTCTGAGCCTGTCAAGTCCTTCTTTTGACCCATTTTGCCAAAGGAAAGGAAGTTGCATAATAATTATGCACACCTGATATAGGGTGTTGATGTCATTAGACCACACCCCTTCTCATTACAGAGATGCACATCACCTAATATGCTTAATTGGTAGTAGGCTTTCGAGCCTATACAGCTTGGAGTAAGACAACATGCATAAAGAGGATGATGTGGTCAAAATACTCATTTGCCTAATAATTCAGCACTCCCTGTACATTAGATGTTGAGGGAACAACAGACGCTTGACTAGTACTAATAGGAAGATTATCGGCATGCAAAAGCTTATGAAAAAATAGCAAAAGGAAAGAAGCGCCCAAACGCATCTAAGTGCAGATTGAATGTAAACTTAATAAACCATATAAAACAGAATCGCACTCACAATGTTAAAATTATCAGCAAGCAGTGAATATATAGATATAATCACCAACTCCGGTTTGTCCTCCTCCGATAACCCCATTTCCTGGAGCGGAGCATCAGTGCCCCAGCTGCAAGGGGGTGTGTTGGCAATTGGACCAATCCGGTGTCTCCTTCCGTGACGAGCCTTCCCACTATTGGTTGCTAAGTGTAGGCTTGTATCCGTCGTAGGAATTCGTATGAGGTACTAAACACCACTCTTGAAAAAGTTCCAGCACGGAATGAAACGTACGTCGAGTGGGCACATTACGTGCTATCTTTGGAGTCCTGTGAGACCGCATTTGGTGTGTGAACCTGTGTGTCTGTGAACACCAAGCGGGTGTTAACTGTAGTTTTGTCAATTCAATATACTATTATTGGTCACGGTGTGGAGGAGGGACTCCTACGAATTCCTACGACGGATACAAGCCTACACTTAGCAACCAATAGTGGGAAGGCTCGTCATGGAAGGAGACACCGGATTGGTCCAATTGCCAACACACCCCCTTGCAGCTGGGGCACTGACGCTCCGCTCCAGGAAATAGGGTTATCGGAGGAGGGCAAACCGGAGTTGGGGATTATATCTATATATTCACTGCTTGCTAATAATTTTAACATTGTGAGTGCGATTCTGTTTTATATGGTTTATTAAAAGTTTACATTCAATCTGCACTTAGATGCGTTTGGGCGCTTCTTTCCTTTTGCTATTTTTTCAGATGTCCATATAAAGTTTGTGATGGGACTTTTTTGAGGAGCAGCCCTTTCTATAACAAATTTTAAGGAATTACAGATCAACATTAACCTACCATTCAAATTACTTTGAAGGAACTGAAAGGACTTTTTAATATTTGGACTATATTGGAATACCTGTACATGTAATTCCAGCATACTATATGGGTATATGAATTAATATATATGCATACCCCCAGATGATTTTATATACATTTTAATAGATTATATATGTATTTGTAAATGGTTTGAGCAGCGCCTTGTATAACACCTTTTATCCTTTTTGTTTCTATTATGCAAAAGCTTATCATGACAAATATAACATAGTATAGGTGGAGATATAATCTCAGCTATCTTACAACAGATACACTTAGCTTTGGTAGAACTGTGTTCAGGCAGCAAGGTTCCTACAGTAGCTTCTGAGACAGGATCAGACTGTGACATCTTGCAAAATGTAAAAAGAAAAAAATAACATTTAAACAAAATATCCAATTTCCTCATATAGCAGTTTCAGGAATGGGAAAAAATGCATATGCTAAATAAGCAGAAAAGCAAACAGCATAGCCCTCTATAATATAAAGAGAGCAGGGAGCATAAAGGAAGTGGGGTAATATAATCAAAAAAATAAATGGCGCCAAGTATAACGCATGGCACAAAGTGAAAAAATTTTTTGGCGCCAATCAACATCCGGAAATGACGCAACTCGCGTCATAACTAGCGTGACTTTGTGCCAAACAACCTAACGTCAATAAAGACGCAGGAGATGATGAAACATGCGACATTATAGACGCAAATTTGCGGCAAAAAAAATTCACGACATAAATGATGCAATAAATAATAGCATTTTGCGCCCTCGTGAGCCTAGATTTGCCCGCAAAATTAAGGAAAAACAAGTCAAATTGGGGAAAAAAAAGACTTAACCCCCGGTAAGAAAATAACTTTCTAAAACGTGATTCTCATACTAAAACTGTTAGGCTGCAAAGGGAAATATACATAGACCTGATTCATGGTAAATATAAGTAAACACATATATTTACAACTTTATACAGGGAGTGCAGAATTATTAGGCAAGTTGTATTTTTGAGGATTCATTTTATTATTGAACAACAACCATGTTCTCAATGAACCCAAAAAACTCATTAATATCAAAGCTGAATATTTTTGGAAGTAGTTTTTAGTTTGTTTTTAGTTTTAGCTATTTTAGGGGGATATCTGTGTGTGCAGGTGACTATTACTGTGCATAATTATTAGGCAACTTAACAAAAAACAAATATATACCCATTTCAATTATTTATTTTTACCAGTGAAACCAATATAACATCTCAACATTCACAAATATACATTTCTGACATTCAAAAACAAAACAAAAACAAATCAGTGACCAATATAGCCACCTTTCTTTGCAAGGACACTCAAAAGCCTGCCATCCATGGATTCTGTCAGTGTTTTGATCTGTTCACCATCAACATTGCGTGCAGCAGCAACCACAGCCTCCCAGACACTGTTCAGAGAGGTGTACTGTTTTTCCTCCTTGTAAATCTCACATTTGATGATGGACCACAGGTTCTCAATGGGGTTCAGATCAGGTGAACAAGGAGGCCATGTCATTAGATTTTCTTCTTTTATACCCTTTCTTGCCAGCCACGCTGTGGAGTACTTGGACGCGTGTGATGGAGCATTGTCCTGCATGAAAATCATGTTTTTCTTGAAGGAGGCAGACTTCTTCCTGTACCACTGCTTGAAGAAGGTGTCTTCCAGAAACTGGCAGTAGGACTGGGAGTTGAGCTGGACTCCATCCTCAACCCGAAAAGGCCCCACAAGCTCATCTTTGATAATACCAGCCCAAACCAGTACTCCACCTCCACCTTGCTGGCGTCTAAGTCGTACTGGAGCTCTCTGCCCTTTACCAATCCAGCCACGGGCCCATCCATCTGGCCCATCAAGACTCACTCTCATTTCATCAGTCCATAAAACCTTAGAAAAATCAGTCTTGAGATATTTCTTGGCCCAGTCTTGACGTTTCAGCTTGTGTGTCTTGTTCAGTGGTGGTCGTCTTTCAGCCTTTCTTACCTTGGCCATGTCTCTGAGTATTGCACACCTTGTGCTTTTGGGCACTCCAGTGACGTTGCAGCTCTGAAATATGGCCAAACTGGTGGCAAGTGGCATCTTGGCAGCTGCACGCTTGACTTTTCTCAGTTCATGGGCAGTTATTTTGTGCCTTGGATTTTCCACACACTTCTTGCGACCCTGTTGACTATTTTGAATGAAACGCTTGATTGTTCGATGATCACGCTTCAGAAGCTTTGCAATTTTAAGAGTGCTGCATCCCTCTGCAGGATATCTCACTATTTTTGACTTTTCTGAGCCTGTCAAGTCCTTCTTTTGACCCATTTTGCCAAAGGAAAGGAAGTAGGGTGTTGATGTCATTAGACCACCCCCCTTCTCATTACAGAGATGCACATCACCTAATATGCTTAATTGGTAGTAGGCTTTCGAGCCTATACAGCTTGGAGTAAGACAACATGCATAAAGAAGATGATGTGGTCAAAATACTCATTTGCCTAATAACTCTGCACTCCCTGTATTAATACATAAAGTGCCAAATATAGCTGAGAGTGTCTTAAATAATGATAGATACTTACCGAAGACACCCATCCACATATCGTAGACAGCCAAACCAGTACTGAAAACTATCAGCAGAGGTAATGGTATAAGAGTATATCGTCGATCTGAAAAGGGAGGTAGGACATGAATCCCCACCGATAACAGAGAAAAAAGATTTCCTATGAGTGAAACCATAAAAATCAACAGGCAATACTCTCTTCACATCCCTCTGACAAACACTGTACTCTGAGAGGAATTGGGCTTCAGAATGCTTAGAAGGGCTAATCATAGAAGAATCATAAAAATCAAGCACAAACTTACTTCACCACCTCCATAGCAGGCAAAGTTTGTAAAACTAAAGTATGTGTGTGATGGGAGGTGTATTTATAGGCATTTTGAGGTTTGGGAAACTTTGCCCCCTCCTGGTAGGAATGTATATCCCATACGTCACTAGCTCATGGACTCTTGCCATTTACATGACATTATATATATATATATATATATAGATAGATAGATAGATAGAGATAGATAGATAGATATATTTATGTTTTAATATGTGTATATATATTTACAATTTGCCTTTGCTGAATGACTTTGCTGCACTTTAGTTCTGTGCCGTGTATGATGGTATCAGAACAAGGCTCCCATTGGAGCTTATGGAAGTAGACTCTCATAAGCGCAATGCTTCCCAGTAATGTGAACACGAGCTCGTGTTCGCATTGCTGTCAACTTGTAATACCAGCGCACATAAGCTGCCAAAATGATGAAAAACCTAGCAGTGCTTTCACTGCATATGTATACGTACGTAATACTTCTTAATTCATCATTAGTGTTCGAATAATATCAAACATGAATTTTACATCAAAACACCTGCAGAAGTCTATTATGAGAGGGATTTAGCACACCTGTGCTATCAGACATGCAGATGTTAGCGTGCTATAGACTAATACTCGAGCTATAAAAAGGAAATTTATGCTTACCTGATAAATTGATTTCTTCTACGATACGACAAGTCCACGGATTTCATCCTTACTTGTGGGATACTATCTTCCTGCTAACAGGAAGTGGCAAAGAGCACCACAGCAGAGCTGTATATATAGCTCCTCCCTTCCCTCCACCCCCAGTCATTCGACCGAAGGTTTTAGGAAGAAAAATGAAAAGCTAAAAGGTGCAGAGGTGACCGAAGTTGTAAAAAAAAAACTAATCTGTCTTAAAATGACAGGGAGGGCCGTGGACTCGTCGTATCGTAGAAGAAATTAATTTATCAGGTAAGCATAAATTTCCTTTTCTTCTACAAGATACGACGAGTCCACAGATTTCATCCTTACTTGTGGGATACAATACCAAAGCTACAGGACACGGATGAAAGGGAGGGACAAGACAGAGACCTAAACGGAAGGCACCACTGCTTGAAGAACTTTTCTCCCAAAAAAAGCCTCAGAAGAAGCAAAAGTATCAAATATCTATGGAATGCATGGGTTCAAACGGAATCCCTTGAAGAACTTGAAGAACTAAATTCAAACTTCAGGGAGGAGTAATTGGTCTAAATACAGTCTTAATTCTGGATAAAGCCTGACAAAAAGACTGAACATCTGGCACATCTGCCAAACGTTTGTAAAGCAAAATTGACAAAGCAGAAATCTGTCCCTTTAAGGAACTTGCTGATAACCCTTCTTGGAGAAAGGACAGAATCCTGGGAATCCTAACTTTACTCCATGAGTAGTCCTTGGATTCACACCAAAAAAGATATGTATGCCTTATCTTATGATAGATTTTTCTAATGACAGGCTTACGAGCCTGTATCAAAGTATTAATGACCGAATCAGAGAAACCCCGCTTAGATAAAATCAAGCGTTCAATCTCCAAGCAGTCAGCTGCAGAGAATGTAGAATGTAGATTTGGATGTTGGAAAGGACCTTGAATGAGAAGGTCCTGTCTCAAAGGAAGTTTCTACGGTGGCAGAGAGGACATGTCCACTAGATCCGCATACCAAGTCCTGCGTGGCCACGCAGGCGCTATCAGGATTACTGAAGCTCTCTCCTGTTTGATCCGAGCAATCACGCATGGAAGGAGAGGAAACGGTGGAAACACATAAGCTAGGCTGAACGACCAAGGTACTGCCAAGGCATCTATTGGTTCGGCCTGAGGATCCCTCGACCTGGATCCGTAACGTGGAAGCTTGGCATTCTGACGAGATGCCATCAGGTCTAATTCCGGTCTGCCCCATTGGCAAATCAATGAGGCAAACATTACGACTTAGAAAATCCGCTTCCCAGTTCTCTACTCCTGAGATGTATATCGCTGATAGATAGCAAGAGTAGGCCTCCGCCCATCGGATTATCTTTGATACTTCTATCATCGCTAAGGAGTTCCTTGTTCCCCCCTGATGATTGATATACGCCACAGTCATGATATTGTCTGACTGGAATCTGATGAATTTGGCCGAAGCCAACTGAGGCCATGCCTGAAGCGCATTGAATATTGCTCTCAGTTCCAGAATATTGATTGGAAGTAGAGACTCCACCTGAGTCCAAACACCCTGAGCCTTCAGGGAATTCCAGACTGCACCCCAGCCCAGAAGACTGGCGTCCGTTGTCACTATCAACCACGATGGTCTGCGGAAACAAGTCCCCTGGGACAGATGATCCGGCGACAACCACCAAAGAAGAGAGTCTCTGGTCTCTTGATCCAGACTAATCTGAGGAGATAGATTTGCATAGTCCCCATTCCACTGTCCGAGCATGCACAGCTGCAGTGGTCTGAGATGAAAGCGAGCAAACGGAATGATGTCCATTGCCGCTACCATTAATCCAATGACCTCCATACACTGAGCCACTGATGGCCGAGGAATGGACTGAAGTGCTCGGCAAGTATTTAGAATCTTTGATTTTCTGACCTCCGTCAGAAATATTTTCATGTCTACAGAGTCTATCAGAGTCCCCAAGAAAGGAACCCTTGTCTGTGGAACTAGTGAACTCTTTTCTATGTTCACCTTCCAACCGTGAGTTCTCAGGAAAGACAACACTGTGTCCGTGTGAGATTTTGTCAGCTGATAAGTTGACGCCTGGATTAGAATATCATCCAGATAAGGCGCCACTGCTATGCCCCGTGGTCTGAGAACCGCCAGAAGGGACCCTAGAAACTTTATGAAGATCCTGGGTGCTGTGGCCAACCCGAAGGGAAGAGCCATGAACTGAAAATGTTTGTCCAGGAAGGCGAACCTTAGGAACTGATGATGATCCTTGTGAATAGGGATATGAAGGTATGCATCCTTCAAGTCCACGATAGTCATATATTGACCCTCCTGGATCATTGGTAAGACTGTTCGTATAGTGTACTCTTGAACGATGGGACTCTGAGAAACTTGTTTAGACACTTGAGATCTAAAATGGGTCTGAAAGTCCCCTCTTTTTTGGGAACCACGAAAAGATTTGAGTAAAACCCCTGTCCCTGTTCCGGTTTGGAACGGGACAAATTACTCCCATGGTATAGAGGTCATTTACACAGCGTAAGAACGCCTCTCTTTTTATCTGGTCTACAGACAATCGTGAAAGATGAAATCTCCCTCTTGGGAGAAAATCCTTGAATTCCAGTTGATACCCGTGGGTCACTATTTCCAGTGCCCAGGGGTCCTGAACATCTCTTGCCCAAGCCTGAGCAAAGAAAGAAAGTCTGCCCCCTACTAGATCCGGTCCCGGATCGGGGGCCGCCCCTTCATGCTGTCTTTGTAGCAGCAGCGGGCATCTTGGATTGTTTACCTTTATTCCAAGCCTGGTTGGGTCTCCAGACTGACTTGGATTGAGCAAAATTCCCTTCCGGTTTTGTGGAGGAAGAGGAAGCAGAGGGTCCTCCTTTAAAGTTTGAAAGGAACGAAAATTATTTTGTTTACCCTTCATCTTATCCGACTTATCCTGAGGTAGGGCATGGCCTTTACCTCCAGTAATGTCAGAAATTATTTCCTTCAATTCAGGCCCGAATAGGGTCTTACCCTTAAAAGGAATAGCTAAAAGCTTAGATTTTGATGACACATAAGCAGACCAAGATTTGAGCCATAACACTCTACGCGCTAAAATGGCAAATCCTGCATTTTTCGCGGATAATTTAACAATTTGAAAAGCGGCATCAGTAATAAAAGAATTAGCTAGCTTGAGAGCCTTAATTCTATCCAAAATGTCCTCTAAAGGGGTCTCAACCTTCAGAGACTCTTCTAGAGCATAAAACCAAAAAGCTGCTGCAGTAGTAACTGGAACAATGCAAGCCGTAGGTTGTAAAAGAAAACCCTGATGAATAAATAATTTCTTTAGAAGACCCTCTAACTTTTTATCCATAGGGTCTTTGAAAGCACAACTGTCCTCAATAGGTATAGTTGTACGCTTAGCCAGGGTAGATATAGCTCCCTCCACCTTAGGGACCGTTTGCCAAAAGTCCCGAATGGTGTCTGATATGGGAAACATTTTCTTAAAATTAGGAGGGGGAGAGAACGGTATGCCTGGTCTATCCCATTACTTTTTTACAATTTCCGAAATTCTTTTAGGAACCGGAAAAACATCAGTGTAAGTAGGTACCTCTAGATATTTGTCCATCTTACACAATTTCTCTGGTGGTATCACAATAGGGTCACAATCATCCAGAGTCGCTAAAACCTCCTGAAGTAACAGGCGGAGGTGTTCCAGCTTAAATTTAAAGGACATGACGTCCGAATCTGTCTGAGGTAACACATTCCCTGAGTCTGAAAGTTCTCCCTCAGACAGCAATTCCCTGACCCCCATCGCAGAGCACTGTGAGGGTACATCGGAAATAGCCAATAAAGCATCAGAGGATTCAGTATTCACATTAATACCTGACCTACTGCGTTTACCCTGTAACACTGGTAATTTAGATAATATCTCTGTAAGGGTAGTTGATATAACTGCAGCCATCTCCTGCAGAGTAAAAGAATTAGACGCACTAGAGGTACTTGGCGTCGCTTGTGTGGGCGTTAAAGGTTGTGACACTTGGGGAGAATTTGATGGTATATCCTGGTTCTCTTCAGATTGAGAATCATCTTTAGGCACACTTTCTTGACCTAAAATATGCTTTTTACAATGTAAGGCCCTTTCAGTACAAGAGGTACATAATGTAAGAGGGGGTTCCACAATGGCTTCTAAACACATAGAACAATGAGATTCCTCAATGTCAGACATGTTGAACAGACTAGTAATAACCACAATAGTCGTTAAACACTTTATTTATTGCTTTAAACAATTTTTTGAGAAACGTGTACTGCGCCTTTAAGAAATAAAAAAGCGCACAAATTTTCCAAAACTGCTTTAAAACGTTAATTTACTCTTTAAAATTAACTACACTTAATTAATGGCTCCAAAAATGATTGCACCCCAAGAGTAAGGGGAGAAATTAACGTCTAAAAGGTATTTATAGTCACAAATATTTTAAATTTGACAAATATACCCCCTGCACCTCGCCACAGCTCTTCTGTGGCGCCTACCTGCCCCCAGGGTACTTCAAAATGACTCGACAACGATCCGGTTAACAGAACCCCTGTCTAGGCTCAACCGGAGCTAATGCCTGCTGCTTCTCAGCCAGAGTAAAGTGCGCGTCTGAGCGCGCGAAAATAAGCCCCGCCCATCATGTCCGATGATCGTGTAGGCCTGAACAACCGCATGGTGAAGCGGTTTAAAGTATAAGCCATGTGGAATTCTTTAACCCCTAAGTACACTGCTAATATGGTCAAACTGTTTATTTTGAACAAAAAACCATTAAGCATATTCCTGCCTCTCCCAGTGTCTCTTTATAATGCTGTGAAGCCCATTATAATGCTTGGCCCAATATGTCAAATGAAATAAATTAAGCACAGGTTTCCCAGTAACACCCCTTTGTTTTACAGGTCTACTGCTTACCCCTTTGCTTGCAGGGAAATAAATGTCAGTCAGTTCTGATATACCAAGTCTCCCCAGAAATAAAGGGCTGCACATAGCTCGATGCTGCTTGTAGCATGAAACCCTTCTCCACACTGAAGATGTCTCTTGTATTACCTTCAGAAGATCTGTGGGAACCAACGTGGATCTTAGTTACATCTGGAAAGATCATCAACCTCAGGGCAGAAATCTTCTTTCATATCCCCCCCTGAGGAAAATAGTACTCACCGGTACCATTTAAAATAAAAAACTTCTTGATTGAAGAAACTAAAAACTAACACCTCACTTTACCTCTTCCTAGTATAACACAGGCAAAGAGAATTACTGGGGGTGGAGGGAAGGGAGGAGCTATATATACAGCTCTGCTGTGGTGCTCTTTGCCACTTCCTGATAGCAGGAGTATAATTTCCCACAAGTAAGGATGAAACGTGGACTCGTCGTATCTTGTAGAAGAAAAATAAATAACCTTCGACTTGAAATATAAAATGCAAACATAGAAGTACTATTGACTGATTGCCCCAAACGATGTTAAACCACAAAAGCGCTATTATGTTTGTGTTACACTTGTAATCAGAGCCTTTAGTTTGTATTGTGAGGTGTATAGCTGCCTACCGGTATAGAAGTTCTATTTATCAGCCAGTTAGTAATCAGACATAAGGATCCAGTTATATACAGACATGCATTTCCTGTTATCATCAAAATTAAAATAAGCAACTTTTTTTTTAACATATTTAAATAGTGCTCTTTCAAATGCATGATAGAAATAGTTAGAGGTTATTATCCCTTTAAATGTCAGCTTTATCTTAAAGAATGGTAGCGATGAATACAGTATGGCAACTCATATGTGCCTAGGAGGGACGCCAAACTAGGTTTGCCACCTGTCGGCGATCGACTCGGACAGTACGTTTTACATTTGTGTGTCTGGGTTTAAAGCAGAGTCAGGCCCAGACATGCAAATGTCCGTGGTTTTTTTGGAAATAGTCACAGCCAAAAAGGTAACATTGTGCATTTGCAACATACTGCACACGCCTACAGTTATTCCTCTCTTGCGGGTGTGTCTTTGTGTGGGAGGGTGTCTGAGAGTGTGTTTGTTTGTGAATATTAGTTTTTGAGAGATAATGTGTGTGTGAGATTGTTATTGTCTGTGTGTGAGTGTAAGTGTGTGTGAGTGAGAGTGAGTGTGTGTGAGAGAGAGAGAGAGAGAGAGAGAGAGAGAGAGAGAGTGTGAGAGTGTTAGAATTTATGTGCTTTTATACATAGTGTGTAAAATATTTTGCATTGTTGTGTGTTCAGGTTTAGTGTGAACTAAAGGTGTCAACCCTACACCAAGCAAATTATGAAAGGATTAGAACAAGGTTTGAGATGTTTAAGGAGACAAATATGGGAAGAGTATGTAAGCAAAACAGTATCTGACCATCAATTTTACAATGAGATGAAACATGTATCTTAAATATAGCATATTATCTCAACTGTGTCCTATAATTGCTATCAACAGCGGCCATTGGATGTAGCTGTAAAGTTCCTTCTACTAATGGAATTCTATGTCCCTGTGATAAGTGTTCGGGATATAAGTGGTACCACAAGAGAATTAGGAGATAAAATATAAGAGGTCTGATCTTAAAAAAAATTAATTTTTTTTTTTTTTTAAGTACTGGACTTTATTAATAAAAACATACATTACTAGTCTACAGCTAGATTTTAGATCAATCATTATGTAAATATCTCTATAGTTCTAGCTAACAGAGACATTAACCCCTTAATGACCGAGGACGTGCAGGGTACGTCCTCTAAAAAAAGGCAGTTAACGCCTGAGGACGTACCCTGCACGTCCTCAGTCTGGAAAGCAGCTGGAAGCGATCCTGCTCGCTTCCAGCTGCTTTCCGGTTATTGCAGTGATGCCTCGACATCGAGGCATCCTGCAATAACACTTTCTGGCCATCCGATGCAGAGAGAGCCACTCTGTGGCCCTCTCTGCACCGGACATCGATGGCCGGTATCGTTGGTGGGTGGGAGCCGACTTGGGAGGCGGGTGGGCGGCCATCGGTGAGATCTGGAAGGTGGAGGGGGGCGGGATCGGGGGCGGAGCCTTCGGGGGCGCGCACGGGCGCGCGCGCGTGCACGGTGGGTGGCGGGCGGGCGCGTGCACGGGGCGGGAGCGGGTGGGAACAGCTACACTACAGAAAAAAAGTAAAGAGTAAAGTGTATTAAAAAATGAAATAAACATTTTTAAAAAAAAGCATTTAAGCGATCTGGAAGGGGTGGGGGGTTGGTATTGGGGGGGGGGGGAAGCTACACTACAGAAAAAGGAAATTTTTTTAATAAAAAAACATATTTTCACTAAAATGGGTACTGGCAGACAGCTGCCAGTACCCAAGATGGCGCACATTAAGTCAGAGGGGGAGGGTTAGAGAGCTGTTGGGTGGGGGATCAGTGAGGTTGGGGGCTAAGGGGGATCCTACACAGAAGCATATGTAAATATGCTAAAACAAAATGCACAAAAATGCACAAATTTTCCTTTTATTTTAGTAATGGCAGAGTTTCTGCCAGTACTTAAGATGGCGGGGACATTTGTGGGGTAGGGGAGGGAAGAGAGATGTTTGGGAGGGATCAGGGGGTCTGATGTTTCAGGTGGGAGGCTGATCTCTACACTAAAGCTAAAATTAACCCTGCAAGCTCCCTACAAGCTACCTAATTAACCCCTTCACTGCTAGCCATAATACACGTGTGATGCGCAGCGCCATTTAGCAGCATTCTAATTACCAAAAAGCAACGCCAAAGTCATATATGTCTGCTATTTCTGAACAAAGGGGATCCCAGAGAAGCATTTACAACCATTTGTGCCATAATTGCACAAGCTGTTTGTAAATGATTTCAGTGACAAACCTAAAATTGTGAAAAATTTAATGTTTTTTTTAATTTGATCGCATTTGGCGGTGAAATGGTGGCATGAAATATACCAAAATGGGCCTAGATCAATACTTGGGGTTGTCTACTACACTACACTAAAGCTAAAAATACCCCAAAAAGCTCCTTACATGCTCCCTAATTAACCCCTTCACTGCTGGGCATAATACACGTGTGGTGCGCAGTGGCATTTAGCGGCCTTCTAATTACCAAAAAGCAATGCCAAAGCCATATATGTCTGCTATTTCTGAACAAAGGGGATCCCAGAGAAGAATTTACAACCATTTATGCCATAATTGCAACAAGCAGTTTGTAAATAATTTCAGTGAGAAACTGAAAGTTTGTGAAAAAATTTGTGAAAAAGTGAACAATTTTTTGTATTTGATCGCATTTGGCGGTGAAATGGTGGCATGAAATATACCAAAATGGGCCTAGATCAATACTTTGGGATGTCTTCTAAAAAAATATATATATATGTCAATGGATATTCAGGGATTCCTGAAAGATATCAGTGTCCCAATGTAACTAGCGCTAATTTTGAAAAAAAAATGTTTTGAAAATAGCAAAGTGCTACTTGTATTTATGGCCCTATAAGTTACAAAAAAAGCAAAGAAGATGTAAACATTGGGTATTTCTAAACTCAGGACAAAATTTAGAAACTATTTAGCATGGGTGTTTTTTGGTGGTTGTAGATATGTAACAGATTTTGGGGTTCAAAGTTAGAAAAAGTGTGTTTTTTTCCATTTTTCCTCATATTTTATAATTTTTTTTATAGTAAATGATAAGATATGATGAAAATAATGGTATTTTTAGAAAGTCCATTTAATGGCGAGAAAAACGGTATATAATATGTGTGGGTACAGTAAATGAGTAAGAGGAAAATTTCAGCTAAACACAAACACTGCAGAAATGTAAAAATAGCCTTGGTCCCAAACGGACAGAAAATGGAAAAGTGCTCTGGTCACTAAGGGGTTAATGAATGCTTACCTATTGCATAAACATGTGGAGCCAAAGTTCCAAGCGATCTTCCCTGATATTGTTTTATGCACTCAGAAGAATAAAGTTTCGGGAGATCAAAATATGGATTTACTGCAATCAGAATATTGGCCACATAGGTCTAAAAAGAAAAAAGAAAAAAAAACTGTATTAACTTTACATAAGAAACCTTATCATAAATCAAGAGAAAAGATGCTTCTTTTTTGCCGTTTGATACCATAGAAACACTTTTAAGAACATGTAAGAAAATCAATTGACATTTTTAACCTCAAGTAGTGTATGTTCTCTAGACTTCAGGCTCCTTTAAGTCAATAATAAATGATCAGACAACAGTTTAGTCCAACTTCAAGAGCACATGAAATGTGTAAAAACAACCTGTTCTATACTTAAAGGGACAGTCAAGTCGAAAAAAATGTTAATGATTCAAATAGGGCATGTCATTTTAAACAACTTTCCAATTTACTTTTATCACCAATTTTGCTTTGTTCTCTTGGTATTCTTAGTTGAAACCTAAACCTAGGAGGTTCATATGCTAATTTCTTAGACCTTGAAGGCCGCCTCTAATCTAAATGCATTTTGACAGTTTTTCACCACTAGAGGGTGTTAATTCATGTGTTTCATATAGATAACATTGAGCTCATGCACGTGAATTTACTGTGGAGTGAGCACTGATTGGCTAAAATGCATGTCTGTCAAAAGAACTGAAATAAGGAGGCAGTCTGCAGAGGCTTAGATACAAGGTAATTACATAGGTAAAATGCGTATTATTATAACGGTGTTGGCCGTTGCAAAACTGGGTAAGGGGTAATTGAGGGATTATCTATCTTTTAAAACAACAACAATTCTGGTTTTGGCTGTCCCTTTAAAAACCCTTCTTCACCACATAGCACAGTATGTTGCTTTAACTACAAGACATTCTGCTCCAGGGACAAACAGTAAAACGGATGCGCGTGCCCACTCACCACAACACACAGAGTTTAGCTTATGACAACACAACTTATTCTTATGTTTTAAGCATGTCGTTTCACTCATTATTTGACAATGTAACTGCCATTTTATCGATAAAGGATACGTCTGGTGCTAAAAAATGCTTTTAGGTAGTAGTTTTTATATTTACATTGCTTGTATTTTCAAAAAGGGCTTACTTTATTTATAGTTTGAGTGCATGCCATCAGCAGTAGTGTGTTAGTAACTATCTGCTTTACACATTGAAGCTTCACACTTTTGTGACCAATACTCTACAGGACCTTTTCAATGGATGTGCCACCTGGCTGATTTTACTGACCATCCAGCTAACATTTTAGTCAATATTAAGCTAAAAAAAGCTAATATTAACATGTTTAAATGTTTATTCCACAAATTAAATACATTTATGATACATTCTGCACTTAATTTATGCTTTGGATGGCATAAAAAGTTATAATATTAGAAAGTATTACATTGCCCCCAACCAGCTGATTTATAATGCCACCCGGCAGGCAACATTTTCTGTGGAGAACATTGCTGTAAATATTAAAGGGACAAGAAGGATAAAAAAAATAAAAAATAAACTAAACTACTCTATAACTATTTACCTTTTTTTTTTTTTTTGATCAACCAGTTTCATTAACATACATTCCGCTAGATTTATAGTTGTGCGTTAGCCGTCAAAACCAGCGTTAGGGGCTCCTAACGCTGGTTTTGGCCGCCCGCTGGTATTTAGAGTCAGTCAGGAAAGGGTCTAACGCTCACTTTGCAGCCGCGACTTTTCCATACCGCAGATCCCCCTACGCCATGTGAGCGTTAGAACTCTAACGACAAAACTCCAGCCGCAGCAAAAAGCCAGGAGTTAAGAGCTTTCTGGGCTAACGCCGGTTCATAAAGCTCTTAACTACTGTGCTCTAAAGTACACTAACACCCATAAACTACCTATGTACCCCTAAACCAAGGCCCCCCCACATCGCCGCCACTCTATTAAATTTTTTAACCCCTAATCTGCCGACTGCACACCGCCGCAACCTACGTTATCCCTATGTACCCCTAATCTGCTGCCCCTAACACCGCCGACCCCTATATTATATTTATTAACCACTAATCTGCCGCCCCCAACGTCGCCGCCACCTATCTACAATTATTAACCCCTAATCTTCCGACCGGACCTCACTGCTACTATAATAAAGTTATTAACCCCTAATCCGCCTCACTTCCGCCTCAATAACCTTATAATAAATAGTATTAACCCCTAATCTGCCCTCCCTAACATCGCTGACACCCAACTTCAAGTATTAACCCCTAATCTGCCGACCGGACCTCACCGCTTCTCTAATTAATGTATTAACCCCTAAAGCTAAGTCTAACCCTAACACTAACACCCCCCTAAATTAAATATGATTTTTATCTAACTAAATAAATTAACTCTTATTAAATAAATTAATCCTATTTAAAGCTAAATACTTACCTGTCAAATAAACCCTAATATAGCTACAATATAAATTATAATTATATTGTAGCTATTTTAGGATTAATATTTATTTTACAGGTAACTTTGTATTTATTTTAACCAGGTACAATAGCTATTAAATAGTTAATAACTATTTAATAGCTACCTAGTTAAAATAATTACAAAATTACCTGTAAAATAAATCCTAACCTAAGTTACAATTAAACCTAACATACACTATCAATAAATTAATTAAATAAAATACCTACAATTATCTACAATTAAACCTAACACTACACTATCAATAAATTAATTACATAAAATACCTACAAATAAATACAATTAAATAAACTAACTAAAGTACAAAAAATAAAAAAAGAGCTAAGTTACAAAAAATAAAAAAATAATTTACAAACATTAGAAAAATATTACAACAATTTTAAGCTAATTACACCTACTCTAAGCCCCCTAATAAAATAACAAAGCCCCCCAAAATAAAAAAATGCCCTACCCTATTCTAAAATAAAAATAGAAAAGCTCTTTTACCTAACCAGCCCTTAAAAGGGCCTTTTGCGGGGCATGCCCCAAAGAATTCTGCTCTTTTGCCTGTAAAAAAAAACATACAATACCCCCCCCAACATTACAACCCACCACCCACATACCCCTAATCTAACCCAAACCCCCCTTAAATAAACCTAACACTAAGCCCCTGAAGATCTCCCTACCTTATCTTCACCACGCCGGGTATCACCGATCAGTCCAGAAGAGGCTCCAAAATCTTCATCCAAGCCCAAGCGGGGGCTGAAGAGGTCCATCATCGGGCTGAAGTCTTGATCCAAGCGGGCACTGAAGAGGTCCATCATCGGGCTGAAGTCTTGATCCAAGCGGGCGTTGAAGAGGTCCATCATTGGGCTGAAGTCTTGATCCAAGCGGGCGCTGAAGAGGTCCATCATCGGGCTGAAGTCTTGATCCAAGCGGGCGCTGAAGAGGTCCATCATCGGGCTGAAGTCTTGATCCAAGCGGGCGCTGAAGAGGTCCATCATCGGGCTGAAGTCTTGATCCAAGCGGGCGCTGAAGAGGTCCATCATTGGGCTGGCCGACAACTTCCCGACGAATTACGGTTCCTTTAAGGGACGTCATCCAAGATGGCGTCCCTCGAATTCCGATTGGCTGATAGGATTCTATCAGCCAATCGGAATTAAGCTAGGAAAATTCTGATTGGCTGATGGACTCAGCCAATCAGATTCCATTTCAATCCGATTGGCTGATCCAATCAGCCAATCAGATTGAGCTTGCATTCTATTGGCTGATCGGAACAGCCAATAGAATGTGAGCTCAATCTGATTGGCTGATTCCATCAGCCAATCAGAATTTTCGTACCTTAATTCCGATTGGCTGATAGAATCCTATCAGCCAATCGGAATTCGAGGGACGCCATCTTGGATGACGTCCCTTAAAGAAACCGTCATTCGTCGGGAAGTCGTCGGCCAGGATGGATGTTCCGCGCCGGCGGGATGAAGATGGATCCGGAAGAAAGAAGATTGAAGATGCCGCTTGATAGAAGACTTCAGCCCGATGATGGACCTCTTCAGCGCCCGCTTGGATCAAGACTTCAGCCCGATGATGGACCTCTTCAGCGCCCGCTTGGATCAAGACTTCAGCCCGATGATGGACCTCTTCAGTGCCCGCTTGGATCAAGACTTCAGCCCGATGATGGACCTCTTCAGCCCCCGCTTGGGCTTGGATGAAGATTTCGGAGCTTCTTCTGGACTGATCGGTGATACCCGGCGTGGTGAAAATAAGGTAGGGAGATCTTCAGGGGCTTAGTGTTAGGTTTATTTAAGGGGGGTTTGGGTTAGATTAGGGGTATGTGGGTGGTGGGTTGTAATGTTGGGGGTGGTATTGTGTTTTTTTTTACAGGCAAAAGAGCAGAATTCTTTGGGGCATGCCCCGCAAAAGGCCCTTTTAAGGGCTGGTAAGGTAAAAGAGCTTTTCTATTTTTATTTTAGAATAGGGTAGGGCATTTTTTTTATTTTTGGGGGCTTTGTTATTTTATTAGGGGGCTTAGAGTAGGTGTAATTAGCTTAAAATTGTTGTAATATTTTTCTAATGTTTGTAAATAATTTTTTTTATTTTTTGTAACTTAGTTCTTTTTTTATTTTTTGTACTTTAGTTAGTTTATTTAATTGTATTTATTTGTAGGTATTTTATGTAATTAATTTATTGATAGTGTAGTGTTAGGTTTAATTGTAGATAATTGTAAGTAATTTATTTAATTAATTTATTGATAGTGTAGTGTTAGGTTTAATTGTAACTTAGGTTAGGATTTATTTTACAGGTAATTTTGTAATTATTTTAACTAGGTAGCTATTAAATAGTTATTAACTATTTAATAGCTATTGTACCTGGTTAAAATAAATACAAAGTTACCTGTAAAATAAATATTAATCCTAAAATAGCTACAATATAATTATAATTTATATTGTAGCTATATTAGGGTTTATTTTACAGGTAAGTATTTAGCTTTAAATAGGATTAATTTATTTAATAAGAGTTAATTTATTTCGTTAGATAAAAATTATATTTAACTTAGGGAGGTGTTAGTGTTAGGGTTAGACTTAGCTTTAGGGGTTAATACATTTATTAGAGAAGCGGTGAGGTCCGGTCGGCAGATTAGGGGTTAACACTTGAAGTTAGGTGTCAGCGATGTTAGGGAGGGCAGATTAGGGGTTAATACTATTTATTATAGGGTTATTGAGGCGGGAGTGAGGCGGATTAGGGGTTAATAACTTTATTATAGTAGCGGTGAGGTCCGGTCGGCAGATTAGGGGTTAATAATTGTAGGTAGGTGGCGGCGACGTTGGGGGCGGCAGATTAGGGGTTAATAAATATAATATAGGGGTCGGCGGTGTTAGGGGCAGCAGATTAGGGGTACATAGGGATAACGTAGATGGCGGCGGTGTACGGAGCGGCAGATTAGGGGTTAAAAAAATATGCAGGGGTCAGCGATAGCGGGGGCGGCAGATTAGGGGTTAATAAGTGTAAGGTTAGGGGTGTTTAGACTCGGGGTTCATGTTAGGTGCAGACATAGGATGTGTTTCCTCATAGGAAACAATGGGGCTGCGTTAGGAGCTGAACGCTGCTTTTTTGCAGGTGTTAGGTTTTTTTTCAGCTCAAACGGCCCCATTGCTTCCTATGGGGGAATCGTGCACGAGCACGTTTTTGAAGCTGGCCGTGTCCGTAAGCACCGCTGGTATTTAGAGTTGCAGTGGCGGTAAATTATGCTATACGCTCCCTTTTTGGAGCCTAACGCAGCCCTTCTGTGAACTCTAAATACCAGCGGTATTTAAAAAGGTGCAGAGGGAAAAAAGCATGCATAGCTAACGCACCCCTTTGGCTGCAGAACTCTAAATCTAGCGGATTGACTCTTAAAAAATGAAACTGACTCTCAAGTCAAAATAAACTTTAATGATTTAGAAAGAGCATGCAGTTTTAAGACACTTTCCAATTTACTTCCATTATCAAAGTTTGTACAGTCTTTTTATATTCACACTTTCTGGGGAACAAGATCCTACTGAGCATGTGCACAAGTTCACGCTGTATACGTATACTAGTCTATGATTGGCTGATGTCTGTCACATAAAACAAGGAGCCGGAAAATGGGAGAAAAAAATAATTTGTCAGAAAAAAAATTCTGCTGCTTATTTATTATGTACTTGTTAATTTTGCAATTCTACTGTATTAAGTAGCCCTTTAAAGAAAATAAATAAACCAGTGCAGCCCAACTCCTGCAAAATTAGCCAGATCACTTTCCTGCTGCAAGTGAGTATTGAGATATGTTATTTTCTGCAATTCTTTCATAACAGATGCAGAAAGCCATGATCCTACCTGCACCTCTGCTATTTACTTATAGCTTACTATATGTGGCTCCCTAAATAATAGCATACCATCCAACATTTACTGGAGGCCTTTTAGGACAGGCGGGACAGGGAACATGTGTATAATGGCCAGTCAGTGTTTTGTTTTGGGTGGCCCCACACTGGGAAGGGCAAGACCACACGTTTGTCATGGTCCCAGTGAGTGTGGGGTGAGCAAAACCAGGCAAACTAGGCTAGAAACATGGTGGGTAGATAGTACTGCTTGACCCCTGACCACTATAACACCTATATCTATAGTAAACAGACAATAGTTTTATAAACCATTAACCCTAATCACATCTGACACACATATTTGCATTGAAAGTGAGGATGGATGAAGGGTTATTAGCGTTGTTAAACTGTGGCAGGGGTAAACACAATGTAGACAGTCATTGCTTTATGATCCACTACATTAATAGCATATACAAGTCATTTTTTTATTTAAGCATCTATTTAATTTGTGCTCGCATTACAAGCTGAAAATAAAACGTTTGCTTACAAGTGGAAGATTCAGGCAAGTTTGCATCTGGAGGTCTGACTTCTCTGGGCATGCTACAAAAGCCTCTTTGTGATTTCCACATACAAAACATGGAATAACATAAATTATGCTTACCTGATCATTTCATTTCCAGCTGTATGGGAAGATTCCACAGCTGCATTCCTTACTTGTGGGAAATACTGAACCTAGCCACCAGGAGGAGGCAAAGACACCCCGGCCAAAGGCTTAAATACCTCCCTCACTTCCTCATAACCCCAGTCATTCTGCCGAGGAAAAAAGGAACAGTAGAAGAAATATCAGGGTGAAAAAGGTGCCAGAAGAAAAAAAATTCAAATTTAGGGCGGCCCATTGGAGAACACGGGCGGGAGCTGTGGACTCTTCCCATACAGATGGAAATTAAATTATCAGGTAAGCATAATTTATGTTTTCTATCTTAATATGGGAAGAGTCCACAGCTGCATTCCTTACTTGTGGGAAACATATACCCAAGCTCTAGAGTACATGGAATGCTAACGGGAGGGAAAAAAGAGGGCTGCTTTAGCAAAAGCAAAAACATCAAACTTGTAAAACTTTGGAAAAAGTATGTAAGGAGAACCAGGTAGCCGCCTTACAAATCTGATCCATAGAAGCCTCATTTTTGAAGGTCCAAGAGGAAACCACTGCTCTCGTAGAATAAGCCGTAATCCTCAGAGGAGGTTTATGTCCTGCCGTTTCTATGCTAAACGGATGACACTCCCCAGACAATAAGATAAGAAAGTCGAAGAGGCCCTCTGACCCCTATGCTTGCCGGAAAAGAGAGCAATCAGAGAAAGAGGTTTGTCTAAATTCCTTTATGGCCCCAAGATAGAACTTCAAGGCACAAACCACATCCAGAAATACGTTATAAACGTTCCTTCGACGAAGAAGGATTAGAACATAAGAAAGGAACCACAATCTCTTGTTTGATGATGCAAATTGACCCAACCTTAGGAAGAAAACCTAACTTGGTTCATAGAACAGCCTCGTCGGCATGAAAAGCCAGATTTAAACTCCAAGGAGGAGCCTTAGGGCTAAACACAGGTCTGATCCCAGCAGAGCCTTAACAACCAAACAGCTCCCCATCCTGACAGACTCGCAACCATAGTCACAATCACCCAGGACAAGTGATCCGGACAAAACCACCAAGAGAGATTCTCCTGATTGGTTGTCGATCTGTGGAGACAGATTCGAATGATCGCCGTTCCACTAGTTCAGCATGCGCAGTTGCAACAGTCTGAGGTGAAACCTGGCAAAGGAAATGATGTCTAGCTGCACACCATGAGACCTCCATACACCAAGCCACAGATGGCCTTAAGGAGATCTGGAGGGCAAGACATGTTGAAGCTAGCTTGCAATGTCTCTGGTCTGTTAGAAATATTCTCATGTCTAATGGAGACTATTATAGGACCCGAGATTTCTACCCTGGTACTTGATCAAGAGAACTCTCTCTAGATTATCTGCCATCCATGGGATCGAAGAAGACAGAGGAGATATTCCGAATGGTCCAATCTTCGAAAAATGTCTTTAGCTAAACCAAACAGAAGGGCAATAAACTGGAAGTGCTGGTCCAGGAATGCAAACCTAAGGAACTGGAAGTGGTCATTGAGGATTGGTACGAGAATGGAGCATCCTTCAGATCTATCGTGGTCATGAACTACCCCTCTCAAACGAGGGGAAGAATGGACCTTATTGTCTCCATCTTAAACGAGGGGACATTTAAAAACATGCTTAAGCACTTTAGGTCCAGAATCGGACGAAAAGTTCCCTCCTTCTTAGGGACCATAAAAAAGTTTGAATAGTATCCCAAACCTCTCACTGCGATAGGTACCGGGACAATAATTCCTAGAGAACAGATCCAGTACACACCCCAGAAAGGCTTCCCTCCATTCTGGTCAGAAAGACAGGAGGAATCTGCCCTTGGGTGGCTGAGACTTAAAACCTATCTTGCAACCCTGAGCTATGACCTCCAGGACCCATGGATCCTGCACGCCCCTGAACCAAGCGACTGAAAAGAGCGACATACTGCCCCCTAAACTGTTATGTGGTTTACTAATATAACTCAGATAGCTTAGAATATAATATTAAATACAATTATTTAGCCATGAGACATGATTAAGAAACAGTAAGTGGTTTGAAACGTTGTCGTTTGTTTATGGACCCTGTGAAAGAAAAATAAAGGTCTTTTTATTATACCCTGGAAGGCTGGAAATCCATTTTGTTCAAGAGTACACTGGGACCTGGCTAGTCCTATTCCTTGCCACAGGACAAAAAAAAGGTGCTGTTTCCCATACCTATAATTGAAAGTACTACTTAAAACGCCAGTCCCATCTCGAAGAGTACTACCCTCCATAAGAGACAATTCCGAAATCTTCTAACACTTCTCTGCCAACCTGCTATGATGAAAGGCAAAGAATGACTGGGGTTATGAGGAAGTGGGGGAGGTATTTAAGCCTTCAGTATTTCACACAAGTAAGGAATGCAGCTATGGTCTCTTCCCATATTAAGATGGAAAACAGAATTTATGCTTACCTGATAAATTACTTTCTCCAACGGTGTGTCCGGTCCACGGTGTCATCCTTACTTGTGGGATATTCTCTTCCCCAACAGGAAATGGCAAAGAGCCCAGCAAAGCTGGTCATATGATCCCTCCTAGGCTCCGCCTACCCCAGTCATTCGACCGACGTACAGGAGGAAATATGCATAGGAGAAATCACATGATACCGTGGTGACTGTAGTTAGAGAAAATAATTCATCAGACCTGATTAAAAAAACCAGGGCGGGCCGTGGACCGGACACACCGTTGGAGAAAGTAATTTATCAGGTAAGCATAAATTCTGTTTTCTCCAACATAGGTGTGTCCGGTCCACGGCGTCATCCTTACTTGTGGGAACCAATACCAAAGCTTTAGGACACGGATGAAGGGAGGGAGCAAATCAGGTCACCTAAATGGAAGGCACCACGGCTTGTAAAACCTTTCTCCCAAAAATAGCCTCTGAAGAAGCAAAAGTATCAAATTTATAAAATTTGGCAAAAGTGTGCAGTGAAGACCAAGTCGCTGCCTTACATATCTGGTCAACAGAAGCCTCGTTCTTGAAGGCCCATGTGGAAGCCACAGCCCTAGTGGAGTGAGCTGTGATTCTTTCAGGAGGCTGCCGTCCGGCAGTCTCATAAGCCAATCGGATAATGCTTTTAAGCCAAAAAGAAAGAGAGGTAGAAGTTGCTTTTTGACCTCTCCTTTTACCAGAATAAACAACAAACAAAGAAGAAGTTTGTCTGAAATCTTTAGTGGCCTCTAAATAGAATTTTAGAGCACGGACTACGTCCAAATTGTGTAACAAACGTTCCTTCTTTGAAACTGGATTCGGACACAAAGAAGGTACAACTATCTCCTGGTTAATATTCTTGTTGGAAACAACTTTCGGAAGAAAACCAGGCTTAGTACACAAAACCACCTTATCTGCATGGAACACCAGATAGGGCGGAGAACACTGCAGAGCAGATAACTCAGAAACTCTTCTAGCAGAAGAAATTGCAACCAAAAACAAAACTTTCCAAGATAATAACTTAATATCTACGGAATGTAAGGGTTCAAACGGAACCCCTTGAAGAACTGAAAGAACTAGATTAAGACTCCAGGGAGGAGTCAAAGGTCTGTAAACAGGCTTGATTCTAACCAGAGCCTGAACAAACACTTGAACGTCTGGCACAGCTGCCAGCCTTTTGTGAAGTAAAACAGATAACGCAGAAATCTGTCCCTTCAGAGAACTTGCAAATAATCCCTTCTCCAAACCTTCTTGTAGAAAGGATAGAATCTTAGGAATTTTTATCTTGTTCCATGGGAATCCTTTAGATTCACACCAACAGATATATCTTTTCCATATCTTATGGTAAATTTTTCTAGTTACAGGCTTTCTAGCCTGAATCAGAGTATCTATTACAGAATCTGAAAACCCACGCTTTGATAAAATCAAGCGTTCAATCTCCAAGCAGTCAGTTGGAGGGAAACCAGATTCGGATGTTCGAATGGACCTTGAACAAGAAGGTCCTGTCTCAAAGGTAGCTTCCATGGTGGAGCCGATGACATATTCACCAGGTCTGCATACCAAGTCCTGCGTGGCCACGCAGGAGCTATCAAGATCACCGAAGCCCTCTCCTGGTTGATCCTGGCTACCAGCCTGGGAATGAGAGGAAACGGTGGGAATACATAAGCTAGGTTGAAGGTCCAAGGTGCTACTAGTGCATCTACTAGAGTCGCCTTGGGATCCCTGGATCTGGACCTGTAACAAGGAACCTTGAAGTTCTGACGAGAGGCCATCAGATCCATGTCTGGAATGCCCCATAATTGAGTTATTTGGGCAAAGATTTCCGGGTGGAGTTCCCACTCCCCGGATGGAATGTCTGACGACTCAGAAAATCCGCTTCCCAATTTTCCACTCCTGGGATGTGGATTGCAGACAAGTTGCAGTAGTGATCCTCCGCCCATTGAATTATCTTCGTCACTTCCTCCATCGCCAGGGAACTCCTTGTTCCCCCCTGATGGTTGATATATGCAACTGTCGTCATGTTGTCTGATTAAAACCTTATGAATTTGGCCTTTGCTAGATGAGGCCAAGCTTTGAGAGCATTGAATATCGCTCTCAGTTCCAGAATGTTTATCGGGAGAAGAGATTCTTCCCGAGACCATAGACCCTGAGCTTTCAGGGGTTCCCAGACCGCGCCCCAGCCCACCAGACTGGCGTCGGTCGTGACAATGACCCACTCTGGTCTGCGGAAGCTCATTCCCTGTGACAGGTTGTCCAGGATTAGCCACCAACGGAGTGAATCTCTGGTCCTTTGATCTACTTGAATCGTCGGAGACAAGTCTGTATAATCCCCATTCCACTGTCTGAGCATGCACAGTTGTAATGGTCTTAGATGAATTTGTGCAAAAGGAACTATGTCCATTGCTGCAACCATCAATCCTATTACTTCCATGCACTGCGCTATGGAAGGACGAAGAACAGAGTGAAGAACTTGACAAGAGCTTAGAAGCTTTGATTTTCTGACCTCTGTCAGAAAAATCCTCATTTCTAAGGAGTCTATTATTGTTTCCAAGAAGGGAACTCTTGTTGACGGGGAAAGAGAACTTTTTTCTATGTTCACTTTCCATCCGTGAGATCTGAGAAAGGCTAGGACGATGTCCGTATGAGCCTTTGCTTTTGACAGAGACGACGCTTGAATCAGGATGTCGTCCAAGTATGGTACTACTGCAATGCCCCTTGGTCTCAGAACCGCTAGAAGGGACCCTAGTACCTTTGTGAAAATTCTCGGAGCAGTGGCTAATCCGAATGGAAGTGCCACAAACTGGTAATGCTTGTCCAGAAAAGCGAACCTTAGGAACTGATGATGTTCCTTGTGGATAGGAATATGTAGGTACGCATCCTTTAAATCCACCGTGGTCATAAATTGACCTTCCTGAATGGTAGGAAGGATCGTTCGAATGGTTTCCATTTTGAACGATGGAACCCTGAGAAATTTGTTTAGGATTTTGAGATCTAGAATTGGTCTGAATGTTCCCTCTTTTTTGGGAACTATGAACAGGTTGGAGTAAAACCCCATCCCTTGTTCTCCTATTGGAACTGGATGAATTACTCCCATCTTTAACAGGTCTTCTACACAATGTAAGAATGCCTGTCTTTTTATTTGGTTTGAAGATAATTGAGACCTGTGGAACCTTCCCCTTGGGGGTAGTTCCTTGAATTCCAGGAGATAACCTTGAGAAACTATTTCTAGTGCCCAAGGATAATGAACATCTCTTGCCCAGGCCTGAGCAAAGAGAGAAAGTCTGCCCCCCACCAGATCCGGTCCCGGATCGGGGGCCATCCCTTCATGCTGTTTTGGTAGCAGTGGCAGGCTTCTTGGCCTGCTAACCCTTGTTCCAGCCTTGCATCGGTCTCCAGGCTGGTTTGGGTTGAGAAGTATTACCCTCCTTCTTAGAGGATGTAGAAGTAGAGGTTGGTCCGTTTCTGCGAAAGGGACGAAAATTAGGCTTATTTCTAGCCTTAAAAGACCTATCCTGAGGAAGGGCGTGGCCCTTTCCCCCGGTGATGTCTGAAATAATCTCTTTCAAATCAGGACCAAACAGTGTTTTGCCCTTGAAAGGGATGTTAAGCAATTTTGTCTTGGAAGACACATCCGCTGACCAAGTCTTTAGCCAGAGCGCTCTGCGCGCCACGATAGCAAACCCTGAATTTTTCGCCGCTAATCTAGCTAATTGCAAAGCGGCATCTAGAATAAAAGAGTTAGCCAATTTAAGTGCTTGAACTCTGTCCATAACCTCCTCATACGAAGATTCTTTATTGAGCGACTTTTCTAGTTCTTCGAACCAGAAACACGCTGCCGTAGTGACAGGAACAATGCATGAAATTGGTTGTAGAAGGTAACCTTGCTGAACAAACATCTTTTTAAGCAAACCCTCTAATTTTTTATCCATAGGATCTTTGAAAGCACAACTATCTTCTATGGGAATAGTAGTGCGTTTGTTTAGAGTAGAGACCGCCCCTTCGACCTTAGGGACTGTCTGCCATAAGTCCTTTCTGGGGTCGACTATAGGAAATAATTTCTTAAATATAGGGGGAGGAACAAAAGGTATGCCGGGCCTTTCCCATTCCTTATTTACTATTTCCGCCACCCGCTTGGGTATAGGAAAAACATCTGGGGGCACCGGAACCTCTAGGAACTTGTCCATCTTACATAATTTCTCTGGAATGACCAAATTGTCACAATCATCCAGAGTAGATAATACCTCCTTAAGCAGTGCGCGGAGATGTTCTAATTTAAATTTAAATGTTACAACATCAGGTTCAGCTTGTTGAGAAATTTTTCCTGAATCTGAAATTTCTCCCTCAGACAAAACCTCCCTCCTGGCCCCTTCAGATTGGTGTGAGGGTATGTCAGAAACGTTATCATCAGCGTCCTCTTGCTCTTCAGTGTTTAAAACAGAGCAATCGCGCTTTCTTTGATAAGTAGGCATTTTAGATAAAATATTTGCAATAGAATTATCCATAACAGCCGTTAATTGTTGCATAGTAATAAGTATTGGCGCACTAGATGTACTAGGGGCCTCTTGTGTGGGCAAAACTGGTGCAGACACAGAAGGGGGTGATGCAGTACCATGCTTACTCCCCTCATCTGAAGAATCATCTTGGGCACTATTATTATCTGTGGCATCATTGTCCCTACTTTGTTTGGACACTATGTCACAATTATCACATATATTTAAATGGGGAGACACATTGGCTTTCATACATATAGAACATCGCTTATCTGATGGTTCAGACATGTTAAACAGGCTTAAACTTGTCAACAAAGCACAAAAAACGTTTTAAAATAAAACCGTTACTGTCACTTTAAATTTTAAACAGAACACACTATATTACTGAATATGCGAAAAAGCATGAAGCAATTGTTCAAAATTCACCAAAATTTCACCACAGTGTCTTAAAGCCTTAAAAGTATTGCACACCAAATTTGAAAGCTTTAACCCTTAAAATAACGGAACCGGAGCCGTTTTTACATTTAACCCCTATACAGTCCCAGGTATCTGCTTTGCTGAGACCCAACCAAGCCCAGGGGGGAATACGATACCAAATGACGCCTTCAATAAGCTTTTTCAGTGGTTCTGAGCTCCTCACACATGCATCTGCATGCCTTGCCTTCCAAAAACAACTGCGCATTAGTGGCGCGAAAATGAGGCTCTGCCTATGACTAGAGAAGGCCCCCATCTGAAAAAGGTGTCCATACAGTGCCTGCCGTTTTTTAACAATCCCCAAGATTATAATAACTATAAAGAGTTATAATTTGTCAAATATGCTTAGCAAAGTAATCGTTTTAGCCCAGAAAAATGTCTACCAGTTTTATAAGCCCTTATAAAGCCTTTTATTCTTTTGCTTAATCTAAGAAAATGGCTTACCGGTCCCCATAGGGAAAATGACAGCCTTCCAGCATTACAAGGTCTTGTTAGAAATGTGGCCAGTCATACCTCAGGCAGAAAAAGTCTGCCAACTGCTTCCCCCAACTGAAGTTACTTCATCTCAACAGTCCTGTGTGGAAACAGCAATCGATTTTAGTAACGTTTGCTAAAATCATCTTCCTCTTACAAACAGAAATCTTCTTCTCTTTTCTGTTTCAGAGTAAATAGTACATACCAGCACTATTTTAAAATAACAAACACTTGATTGAAGAATAAAAACTACATTTAAACACCAAAAAACTCTTAGCCATCTCCGTGGAGATGTTGCCTGTGCAACGGCAAAGAGAATGACTGGGGTAGGCGGAGCCTAGGAGGGATCATATGACCAGCTTTGCTGGGCTCTTTGCCATTTCCTGTTGGGGAAGAGAATATCCCACAAGTAAGGATGACGCCGTGGACCGGACACACCTATGTTGGAGAAATATATATATATATATATATACACACACACACATGTGTGTGTGTGCTCGTCTATGTGTGTATGTACATGCATATGCACACATATAAACATACATATACATACAAAAAGGCAAGCATATGAACCTTTGAGCTCTTCCCAGTCAAACACCTTGTCATATACCAATATATTATATGCCTTTAGAAACACACACACACACACACACACACACACACACACACACACATATATATATATATATATATATATATATATATATATACACACATACAAACACACACACACACACACACACATTCATATATGCATACATGTAAGTGTGTGTGTGTGTATGTAGTATTTTAATATGCTTTACATGTGTTTTGTTAAACTTTTATTTTAGACCCAACACTTTACTTCTAGTCTTGAGTCAAGATAACTTTTTTAGTGCTGCTATGTGTTGTGCTCGAGCAATATCCGTTAAAAGTATGGGGCGCGCTAAAGTATGTCAGCTGCACTAAACATTCTCTAGTTATTCTAGAGTGGTCCAGTGATATTGATAGTACACTCTAAAAAGTACTCTACTTGTAATCTAGATGTATATAAGAATGACATTTTGAATTAAATGTCCCTTTAAGTTTAAGTGTACATATTGCAGCTTTACAACAGCTAAATTTAGTTACATTATGTTTCAGTGCTAATATAAAGTAATAGCTGCTGTTATTGGCAGCTGCTTTAGTACTTCAGGCACTTAAATTATAAGTGGCGAGCGTAGGGTGAGGGGCTTTCCACTCTTGGTAGCAGCTTGCACAGGATCTAGCCCAAATTCAAAAACTTTGTGTTTTTTACTTTTTTTTATTTTAAATAAATAATCTTCATTTCAATTTAAGATGCAACATTACAAAGATTTACTAACATTTAAAAGAAAAAGGGAGGGGCATTTAAATGTCTTAATGTGTTATCAATTTAAGGGGCAGAATAGACTAAATTGAATTGAGCATTTCAGTCTTAAATAGAGGTATTTTTACCATATATTTGTAGTAGAAAAAATGCTTTATAGTAAAAGCTATGAGTGCCCAGTGCACCAGTATTCAAACTCCTCAGAGAGCTAGTGGCGGATATCATGTCGGCAAAAACTTAATTTGCATTGTACAAGCCACCACCCGCTCCTCTGCTATGATGTTTGTATACAGTGCACTTACACAGCATATGTACATATGTCCCAGAAACAAAGATCACTTTTTACTAACTGCTTCAATTAAAGACTGAAAGGCATGCATATTTGACTATTATGTACATTTTTTGATGATAATTATTTTGTAATGAGGATAAAGAATTTTAGCTTGATGGTTCATACTAAATGTTTGCTATTGCCGCTCCTCTTATGATTCAGCTCTTAGCCCCCTGCCATTGCTCAATTTATCCCGGAAAGTTTACTTATATTTGCTCTCTACAGCTCTGCAATACATATTGAAAGTGGTTATAGAACTTGAGGGAGAAATAGAGGTGGCTGGGCGAGCTCTGGAGCACAGAAAGCAAATTTACAAAAGATGAAGAGCTGCTGGATGCATTGATATGCTGAAATAATGTTTTGTTACTGAAATGTCATCAAGAGATAATATATTTCAACCTGTGTATAAATATATGTTTATATATGGTTTCTAACAGAAAGTTTCCAAATAATAAAAAATAAGTCAGCATATTGCCTTTTGTTTCTCCAGTTCTAAGTAAATGTAATCAATATAAAACAATCCGCTAGATTCTATGAGGGGCCTGCAGTCATTTTGCACCATCTTCTTTGATGATACAGACATGAAAAGCAGTTGCTGAGCAAGGATAACATATGGTTTAAACGCTTAACGCAACAGGAAAATCATCTGAGAACCTAATAAAAAATGTGCTCAATACAAATATGGACAATGCATCGGGAAAAACAAGGACTGAGAAAGCTTAAAAAAAAAGACAAACTTTTACAAATGAAAGACAAAGGCAGCAGAACAAAAGTAGACTTTTTAAATGTATTATCCATAAAGTCAGAAAACAAGGCACGAGATAGATAGAAACTTGGTCACAAGGTTTCAATTACCATTTCTCTTAAGAAACATTTGGTGTCAAACCTATATTACAGCTGTCACTGTTTTGGCAGATGGCAAGATTACTTCTGTAATTTGGTCAGAATTAATTAAGCACAATTAGGAAACATGATAGTGGTATAAAAGATTAAGTCTGTCATATGAGACAGTAGGTGTCAAAGGAACCCTCTGTATTTTCATTTAAAAATAAGGAAGACGATAATACAGTATGCACAAGTAGACGGCTGTGTCAGCATTTATCTATAAATGTACATAGTATGTCATAAATGTTGTGATATATTTTTGGTGTGTTGATTATGCATTTACACATAAATATATACATACAGCAAACACACAATATATAACAAATATATCATTTAAATCAAGGCTTGACAAATCCCAAGAACGAGGAAGTTGTGGCTTCTAAAATTATTGTTCTGGCTCCTTTTTGGATTTCTATACATACATTCTAATATAAAATAATTATATGGCTTTTGAAAATATGGGTGCATTACTTTTCCATATTCAGAATGGCTCCTAAGTTTCAAATACATTGACAAATTGCAAGTTTTTAAGTGGAGGAAGGGGCTGAAGTTTTGAGAGACTTCAATTAAAGGTGTAATCCACTTGTTTTTTGTTTAAAAATATAGGTAACACCTTTACTACCCATTACCCAGCTTTGACACCACTAACATTGTTATATTAATATACTTTATAACCTCTAAACCTCTGCCTGTTTCTAAGCCCTTGCACGGCGCCTCTTATCTCAGTACATTTTATTAGCTTTTCACAGCCAGACAATGCTAGTTCATGTGTGCCATATAGATAAAATTGTGTTCCCTCCTGTAGAGTTATGCAGAACTAAATGGCTAAAATGTAAGTTTGTAACAAGCACTGAGATAAGGGGGCAGTCTGCACAGGGTAATCATAGAGGTAAAAAGTGTATTAATATAACAGTGTTGGTAATGCAAAACTGGGGAATGCGTAATAAAGGGATTATCTATAGTTTTATTCAACAATAATTATTTTCAAGTAGACTGTCCCTTTAAGAAAAATGAAGTATTGCACAGAGTTCATATACTGGTGACTTTAGTAAATGGTTTGAGGAGCTGCCAGGCATAATGCTGGAGATCTTTGAATGATCTTTGAATGTTGAGTTGTTTTACTGTACTTGGAAGGATATTGAGGCCTTTACTATTAGTGGTCCTTGTTCTTGGTTAGATGTCATTGGCTGTTTCGGCTTCTAGAACAAGAATGTTTTTTAGTCTGAAACAATGCTCCCAGAAAGGCTCTTATCTGATTAGCAATTAACTTTCTATTTTTGTTTTGTTTTGTTTTTATTTACAAATTTAGGGATTGATCATGATCCTTTACAAAAGGTTATGATTTCACCAGTATTAGTTTCAAACCATTGCTGGTAAAGTATTTGTTTTGGAGAATGAGATTAAAAAAGATAAATATGGAATGATTTGAGAAAAGTACAAAATCAAAATAATAGATCTGCCAAAGTGATAATATATGAAAGGATGTAGCACTTAGAATTATTCTAAAACATTAAAGGGCCATAATACCCAAATGTTGAAACACTTGAAAGTGATGCAGTATAGCTGTAAAAAGCTGACTAGAAAATATCACCTGAACATATCAGTATGTCTGTCCCGGGACAGTGGAAGGGGCGAGCTTACGTGCACACTCATCTTATTTCCCTATTCAGTTTAAAGGAAGTTTGCTATGAAATCTCATGAGAGTTAAGTGAAATCTCATGAGATCACAGCAAAAGAGTTCATGACCTCAGCACTGCTGATGCTGATTGGCTGCTGTTCATTTCTTCATTTTTTTATTACCTGCAGCTGGGCTGCAGCTGAGTATAACTTTTTACACAGAACTTACTGTGCTGAGCTGAGGAGATTGTGAGGTAACATATCTTCCTTTTTTTACATAGAGATACTCAGGTGATATTTTCCTGTCAGCTTTTTACAGTTATACTGCATCAGTTTCAAGTGATTTAGCATATGAGTATTATGTCCCTTTAAGAAATAGCACTACATATACATGGTGATATGGCGGTTTGTTCAGCATATTTTCATTGTCCATTACATTGTTTTATATTAATGGAAGCCTGGAGGTCTGTACCCTCTGCCCCAGACCTATATTTTCCTTCTGCATTACCTCCTACCATACCGTCTATATACACTTTCTAGAACTGCACCTGTTTTGTGGAATTCCCTGCCTTGCTCTATAAAACTTGCCACAAGCTTTCAGTGTGTCAAGATGTCCCTAAAGACGCTAGTGCTCAGGGAATCAGATGCACACACCCTTCACTAACCTGATTTCTCTCCTCAGATCCCTCTGCTTCTCACATCCTTCCCACCCTATTACCCTTAGCATGTAAGCCCACCTCTCCTGTATACCACAGTAATCTACATCTGCTCACCATTTCTCCTCTACCATCACTGTCTGCATGTTTAGCATAGCATCCTGCACCTAACACTCTTCTTCAGAGCACAACAGTGCTTTACCAATAAATAATAACACAAGCATTTAAATAAATATGTACAAATGTTACATCAATGCCAGAAATGTATACAGTTTTGTTATGAATCTGAATATTCAGTATATACCAGACCACTGATCTAAAGTAGAATTTTTTTATTTTTATTTTTTTCCTTATTCTTAGTTGCAAAATAAAGGCTACTACTCTGGAAAAGCAAAAAGAAACTGAAGTACAGGCAAATAAAAGAGGGATAGGCAAAGGAAAAAGATGAGTAAACAGAGTAGGGAATAAGGGATATGTAAGAGAGAAAAAAGCAAACAATGGCACAAGAAGCAGGGCCTGTAA
This sequence comes from Bombina bombina, assembly GCF_027579735.1. Lineage (NCBI taxonomy): Eukaryota > Metazoa > Chordata > Amphibia > Anura > Bombinatoridae > Bombina > Bombina bombina. The sequence goes on along the minus strand of NC_069502.1, from coordinate 528,821,224 downwards.
GTTGGATATAGTTACAGGAAAGACAGGTGTATATATAAAAAAAGACTGACATGTTTAATGACTAATGGTAAACAAGTGACTATGGTCATATTTAATACTCAATGCTATTTCTTTATGGTGAACGACCTTGATAAACAATTTAAATTTAAAACAGTATATTTTATTATAAAGGGTTAAGGAGACACCACTGATTTCCAAACCACACATAAATAAATAAAACACATTTCTGTTATTTACCTGCCCTACATCTTAAACAAAAAAAATTGACTTACATATATTTTATCCTTACTGTACCGCACTTTTACGTTATGAAGAAGTGTAGCTTCGTTCAGATACATCAAAGAACCTGAAACAAAACATAAACAAAGAAACTGTGAGATACAAAATACTTTTTTTTTTTTTTAAAGCTACTCCTTTACTTAAAAGGTAATATATATTGGCTAGATTACGAGTTTTGCGGTATGAGTGAAAAAGCAGTGTTAAGGCTTTAGCTGCACCGCACACTTTTTTTTGGCCATAACGCAACGTAATTAGCGCAGCTTTCAAAAAGTCCTTTTTCAATGGGACTTCCACAGCGCTGGTATTACGAGTCTGCCTGGGAGGCCAAAAAGTGAGCGGTACAGCCTATACCACCAAGATCCATACCGTAAACTGAAAGTCAGTAGTTATGGGTTTTACGCTACAAAGCTGTAGCATAAAACTCATAACTAAAGTGCTACAATGTACACTACCACCCATAAACTACCTATTAACCCCTAAACCGCTGCACTCCTGCATCACAAACACTAGTTAAATATTAACCCCTAATCTGCCGCCCCTAACATCGCTGCCACGACCTACATTTATTAACCCCTAATCTGCCGTCCCCAAAGTCGCTGCCACTATACTAAAGTTATTAACCCCTAAACCTAAGTCTAACCCTAACCCTAACACCCCCTAACAAATATAATTAAAATCTAAATAAAACCTACTATCATTACCTAAATATATCCTATTTAAAACTAAATACTTACCTGTAAAATAAACCCTAACCTGTAAAATAAACCCTATTTAAAACTAAATACTTACCTGTAAAATAAACCCTTACCTGTAAAATAAACCCTTAGGGTTTATTTTTATTTTACAGGCAAGTTTGTATTTATTTTAACTAGGTAGAATAGTTACTAAATAGTTATTAACTATTTACTAACTACCTAGCTAAAATAAATACAAATTTACCTGTAAAATAAAACCTAACCTGTCTTACACTAACACCTAACCTTACACTACAATTAAATCAATTACATAAATTAAATACAATTACCTAAATTACAAAAAAACACACTAAATTACACAAAATAAAAAAAGAAATTATCAGATATTTAAACTAATTACACCTAATCTAATAGCCCTATCAAAATAAAAAGCCCCCCCCCCCCAAAAAAAAGCCCTAGCCTAAACTACCAATAGCCCTTAAAAGGGCCTTTTGCGGGGCATTGCCCCAAAGAAATCAGCTTTTACCTGTAAAAAAAATACAAACAACCCCCCAACAGTAAAACCCAACCCCCCAAAAAAAATCCTAACTAAAAAAAACTAAGCTCCCAATTGCCCTGAAAAGGGCATTTGGATGGTCATTGCCCTTAAAAGGTCATTTAGCTATTTTTTCAAGTGCCCAAACCCCTAATCTAAAATTTAAACCCACCCAATAAACCCTTAAAAAAGCCTAATACTAACCCCAAAGATCCACTTACAGTTTTTTAAGACCCGACATCCATCCTCAACGAAGCCGGCCGAAGCCCTCAACGAAACTGCAGAAGTCTCCATCCAACTGTGCAGAAGTCTTCATCCAACCGGGCAGAAGTCTTCATCCAGACGGCATCTTCTATCTTCATCCATCCGGTGTGGAGCATCCTCTTCAATTGATGTCTTCTTCTGAATGAGGTTTCCCTTTAAAGGACGTCATCCAAGATGGCGTTCCTTAGATTCAGATTGGCTGATAAATTTCTATCAGCCAATCGGAATTAAGGTTGAAAAAATCCTATTGGCTGACCCAATCAGCCAATAGGATTGAGCTCACATTCTATTGGCTGTTCCAATCAGCCAATAGAATGCGAGCTCAATCCTATTGGCTGATTGGATCAGCCAATAGGATTGAAGCTCAATCCTACTGGTTGATTGCAACAGCCAATAGGATTTTTTCAACCTTAATTCAGATTGTCTGATAGAAATCTATCAGACAATCGGAATCTAAAGGATGCCATCTTGGATGATGTCAACTTCATTCGAGGAAGATGTCGATTGAAGAGGATGCTTCACGCCGGATGTCTTGAAGATGGACCCGCTCCGCGCTGGATGGATGAAGATGGAAGATGCCGTCTGGATGAAGACTTCTGCCCGGTTGGATGAAGACTTCGTGCGGTTGGATGAAGACTTCTAGCGGCTTCGTTGAGGATGGATGTCAGGTCTTCAAAAACTTTAAGTGGATCTTCGGGGGTTAGTGTTAGGTTTTTTTAAGGGTTTATTGGGTGGGTTTTATTTTTAGATTAGGGGTTTGGGCACTTGAAAAAGAGCTAAATGCTCTTTTAAGGGCAATGCCCATCCAAATGACCTTTTCAGGGCAATGGGGAGCTTAGGATTTTTTAGTTAGGATTTTATTTGGGTGGTTTGTTGTGTGGGTGGTGGGTTTTACTGTTGGGCGGTTATTTGTATTTTTTTTTTACAGGTAAAAGAGCTGATTTCTTTGGGGCAATGCCCCGCAAAAGGCCCTTTTAAGGGCTATTGGTATTTTAGTTTAGCTAGGTTTTATTATTATTATTATATTTTGGGGGGGCTTTTTATTTTGATAGGGCTATTAGATTAGGTGTAATTAGTTTAAATATCTGATAATTTCTTTTTTTATTTTGTGTAATTTAGTGTTTGTTTTTTTTGTAATTTAGGTAATTGTATTTAATTAATGTAATTTATTTAATTGTATTGTAAGGTTAGGTGTTAGTGTAACTCAGGTTAGGTTTATTTTACAGGTAAATTTGTATTTATTTTAGCTAGGTAGCTAGTAAATAATTAATAACTATTTACTAACTATTCTACCTAGTTAAAATAAATACAAATTTAGCTGTGAAATAAAAATAAAACCTAAAATAGATACAATGTAACTATTAGTTATATTGTAGCTATCTTAGGGTTTATTTTATAGGTATTTAGTTTTAAATAGGAATTATTTAGTTATTGATAGTAGGTTTTATTTAGATTTATTTTAATTACATTAAAGTTAGTGGGTGTTAGGGTTAGGGGTTAATAACTTTAGTATAGTGGCGGCAACGTTGGGGGCGGCAGATTAGGGGTTAATAAATGTAGGTAGGTTGCGGAGACATTGGGGCGGGAGATTAGGGGTTAATAAGTATAATGAAGGTGGCGGCGACATTGGGGGCGGCAGATTAGGGGTTAATAAGTGTAATGTGGGTGTCAGCAATGTCGGGGGCAGCAGATTAGGGGTGTTTAGACTCTGGGATTATGTTAGGGCGTTAGGTGTAAACATAAATTTAGTTTCCCCGTAGAAATCAACGGGGCTGCTTTACGGAGCTTTACGCTCCTTTATTGCAGGTGTTAGGCTTTTTTCAGCCGGCTCTCCACATTGATGTCTATGGGGAAATTGTGCACGAGCACGTAAAACCAGCTTACCGCCGCTCACCGCAGCGCTGGTATTGGAGTGAGGTATGGAGCTCAATTATTGCTCTACGCTCACTTTTTGCCTGCTAACGCCAGGTTTTTGTAAACCTGTAATACCAGCGCTGTAGGTAAGTGAGCGGTGACAATAACTTGCAAGTTAGTACTGCACCGCTCATAACGCAAAACTCGTAATCTAGCCGTATTGTACTTAAAAAATATTTAAGTAAAGTCAGTGGACCTTGAAGCAATATAGATAAAAAAAAAGTTATTTATCTTATTCTATATCTACCTAAAATTAGATATTAGTAATTATATTGGAATATTGTCTCAGTCTTTAGCATAATTCCTTAAATGATTCAATTATCCATAAATTTCTTTGTCTAGTTACACATTCACTGTAATGTTTGGACATAAAGAATTTCACCCTATCTGAATTAAATACATCTAACTGGAATCTTTTCACAGCTTTTTAATACAGTTCTATATCTGTGCTGCTTTACGCTTATTATTTTCAATTTTCTTATTGGAAAAATAATGAATGGAAATTTCAGTGAATTCTGTCATTTGCACAGCACTCCAAGTATTAAATGCAAGAAACAGACAGAAAAGTTTCAAATGAATGATATGCATATAATGTGTCTGGAAAGAATAACTGTCATAAATACTAAAATCCTAATCCAGTCTTTCTCATCAACCTACACGCAGAGTCTACAGAATTATAGAGTCATTTACTCTTGCAAACATAAGAAGGTAAAATTACAAAGAAATAACTATTGACAACATTAGTGTGAATAGCACAATAAATATTATATAGCAATAAACAAAAATGTGTGAATATATAACACTGCAGCTTTGTACTGCTCAACCAGAGCAATGTGAGGAATTAAGGTCACAAGGTGGACCATAACAACAAAAAGAAACATAACTGTTAGATGCACTTGGGATATATGCTGAGAGTAACAGCATTCCCCAGTCTTTGTTTAAAGACTGTGTTAACCCTTTAAGGACACAGCTTTCAGTTTGCTCAATTGTTTTATGACTGAAAAATTCTGTCATATGTCCTTAAGAGGTTAAAGGGACAGTGTAGTCAAAATTAAACTTTCATGATTCAAATAGGGCATGCAATTTTAAACAACTTTCTAATTTATTTTTTTCATCAATTTTGCTTTGTTCTCTTGGTATTCTTTGTTGAAAGCTAATTGATATGCTAATTTCTAAAATCTTAAAGGCCGCATCTAATCTCAGTGCATTTTGACAGTTTTTTACAGCTAGAAAGCACTAGTTCAAGTGTTCCATATAGATAACATTTGCTTGACTATTGATGTTGCCAATTATCCTATGCATAATGCCTCTAGTTTATATTTGATACATGGGATGGTGCACAGTGACTGGCCTGGTGAACCAGTAATGGAAGTCTCCGTACTCAGTGTGACGCTTATCCTGTAGAGCTCTGGAGGGGCTATGAAGCTGAGGACTGTCAAACAGGTCAGTGCATTAAGTGGATGGAGCCAGGATGGATGTAGGTGGAACTGTGTATTCTGTGAGTGCGGTTGGGCATTCCTGGGTGTCACTAAACATTTTGAGTTTGGCTAAAGGGTAAGGAGGAGTTTCACAAATTACAGACACAGTAGTAATTTGTATACTACTAGACTGCAGACTTTGCTAAATAATGCCATACCAGATTAAAAAAATACAAGGGCTTAGAAATTAGCATATGAGCCTACCTAGGTTTAGCTTTTAACAAAGAATACCAAGATAACAAAGCAAATATGATGATAAAAGCCCTATCTAAATCACGACAGTTTAATTTTGACTAGACTGTCCCTTTAAAGGGGCATTATACACTAGATTTTTCTTTGCATACATGTTTTGTAGATGATCCATTAATATAGCCTATACAGCTTTTTTTTTTTTTTTTTAAATACAATTTTGCTTATTTTTAAATAACATTGCGCCCCAAAGTTTTAGGAGAATACTGATGTATACCTACTCCAGCTTGCTCCTGTTTGTGTAAAGAGTCTTTTCATATGAAGAGGAAAGAGTAGGGAGTAGTGTCTGCTTTTTTGCTATAGAATATGGGTGTTCCAGTTAACCTTTTCACCAAAGCTAAACTGGGAGTATCTTAGTAAGTTTTTA